>NC_056738.1:414298217-414343217 GCF_019279795.1 Protopterus annectens | reverse complement strand
CTGGCACCCCATCTAAGTACCATGTTCAGTCATAGCCTCACCTCAGGCTTTGTGCCCACTGAATTGCACACCGCGATGGTTATCCCACTCCACAAAGGGGGAGCCATGACAGACCCTGGGAACTACCACCCCATTAGCCTGATGAGCCTGATCTGCAAGGCCATGGAATGTATCATCATGGAACTCATAAACAAAGACACTGGAGATCTCCAAACTCTAGACCCCACACAGTTCGGGTTTGTAAAAGACAGATCATGTTTCCTAATCCTGATAGACTTCTTTGAAGCAGTCACCAAAGCCATAGATGAGGGTAGGGTGGTTCACACAGTCTATCTAGATCTTACTAAGGTGTTCAACACCATCCCCCACTCTGGAATTATAGATAGACTCACTAAACTAGGTATAAATCCCTATGTCACAAGATGGGTTGCCAACTGGCTTACTGACAGAACCCACACTGTGAAAGTCGCAGGCACCAAATCAGACTTCAGACCAGTGACAAGTGGAGTACCACAAGGTTCAGTCCTGAGTCCTTTCCTGTTTGGTATCCACATCTCTGAAGTACAGGCTAACACAGAAGGTCTTTGGCTAACTAAGTTCACAGATGACTGCAAACTAAGAGCCATAATCGAAACTCCTAATGATGTGGACACCCTACAAAAGGGCCTCACTGAGACAGATGCCTGGTGTCAAAGCCATGGCCTCAAGCTCAATGCCAAAAAGTGCATTGTCATCCCCTTTGGTAAAAACTTTGTACCCATAAACTACCATATAGGCGGTAGTCTACTTAACACCGAAAGTGTGATAAGAGACCTTGGGACACAGGCGGACAGTAGTCTCTCCTTTGATAATCACATCGCCATAGTGGTCAGAAAATCCTTCTACGTGGCACACCTCATCACAAAAGGTTTCTCATCCAGAAAAAAAGAGGTCATTGTTCCCTTCTACTCATCACTCATTAGCCACATTATAGTGTGCAATGCCCCTTTTGGTATGTACCTCACAAGACATCTACAACAACTGGAAAGGCCGCAAAATACCTCACAAAGAGGATTACTGGCCTCAAACAGATGCCCTACGCAGACCATCTCAAAAAACTCCAGCTTTAATCCGTTGCATATCACCTACTCAGAGGTGATCTCTGCCTAACATGCAAAGCTATGTCAAACCCAGAGCTGTTGGACATGCTACACCTAAAGAAATCCCAATCCCTCCGAGCTACATGCTCTAGGTACCTAAACCTTGTCACCACAATAAACAGAACATGCTGGAGGGATAGATTCCTGTCCCAGAGACTTTCCATACTCTGAAACAGACTACCTATCTATGTCAAGCAGAGCTCCTCATTAGCACTCTTCAAGAAAAATCTTGATGATTGGATGGGAAATAGGAAATTCACCCCAGGGATCACTTCTGTGGCTCTGCTTGACAGGGGCACAGGAAAATAATTTTCTTGGTTGGCGAAAGCCAGGGTACCTTTTTAGCTAGGCTTGTATAGGCCCTGGGGCCAATAGCCTAGAACCTACCTATGAACCTGAATATATATATATATATATATATATATATATATATATATATATATATATATATATATATATATATCAAGGGCTCCTGGCAAGGGAGCAAGGGATAAGGATTATGCTATCATGTATTATATTTATATTCTACCTAAAACTGCTATTATAGTGCTTAAAAAATGGGAGAAATAATCAGCTTTCAGCAGGGAATATTACTTGCAGGTGAGGACTGGTATCTGATTTGCAACAATGAGGATGTGTCTGAGGGGGTAGAAGAGAAACTATAACAAAAGAAAGTAGATTTCTGAAGAAATGTATGAAAATATTTGGTATGAAAAGATATGAATTCAGCAGTAGGAACTCGGAGAGAATTTTTATATTATTCTCCCAGGTACAATAAATGGGCTAGAATAGAAAGAAATTATATTTCACAGGAACATGTGCATTTAATTAAGAACTTTGCCACACATCCAATAGCTATTTCAGATCATGTACCAATAATTACTAAGCTAAAAATGCAGGGTAATGAAGTGAAAATGAGACAGTGGCACTTCCTCACCTACCTGTTACAAAGAGAAGAATTTAAGGAATGGGTAGTGGAAATTATCCATGAGTTAATAGGGAAAATAGAAAGTACTCCAGAAGTTATAGCTAATGAGTGGGATAAAATGAAACTGAGGTTTAAAAATAGGGTAGAAATAAAAGAGAGAAGTGGTTAAAAAGTAATATGATTTTTTTAGAGAGGATGACAAAAGTTAAAGTATTACAAAATAAGGGAAATCTCATGGAACAAGAAAAGGTACAATTGGTGAGTGCTACAGAGAAAATAAGTGGGTATCCAGATAATATGCATGAGTTTAGAAAGATTGCTGTTTCGCAGTTTTTTTTTTTTTTTTTGATAACTCCAGAGCACAAATACTTTTGGCACAAGAGCTTAGACAACAGAAAGCAGAAAGGGTTGTTGTCAAGCTTAATAGATGAGGCTCAACAACTAACAGTTAAGATAGGAGGAGGTGAGATGAAAATGGTGATGTATAACCAATCTGCAGGAAAGTCTTCAGGAATAGATGGCATTCTGGTGGAAGTTTGGAAACTAGGAGGGAATAAAGTGATAAAGATCTGGAAGGTTTTGTTTAACAGTGTTTTAAAAGGAGGGGTGGCACCAACATCTTGGAAAACAGCTGTGGTAGTGGTAATACCTAAAGAGCTTCATATAGGCCAATTTCAATTTTAAACCACAATTATAAAGTATTTATGTCAATAATGGCTAAAAGAATGACAAAGGTGATACCAAAATTTATAGATATGAACCAGTGTGGTTTTGTGGACAGAAGGCAAATATCTGACAGCATTAATAGAGCAATGATGATCGGGGGGGGGACAGAATGTAAGGAAATACCACTGTTATTGGTGTGATTTGTTCCAGAGAAAGCATTCAACAGAGTAAGAGGGGATTTTATTAGTAGGACAATGGAAACATTTGCATTTCCTGATACAATAATAGGTTAATTAGAATAATATATGAGGGAACAAAGCCAAAAATCAAAGTGGAAGGGTTCCTCTCTGACAGGTTGTGTCTGAACAGTGGAATCAGGCAGGGGTGTCCTCTTTCCCCTTTTGTTGTTTGTTTTATATTTAGAAACATTGGCAAAGAAAATAAGGAACTCAGAAATTCTAGGATATAACTGGTATGGTGTTCAAGAAAAGTTAGCTTCATTTGCAGATAATATTATTTTACACCTGATGGAACCAGAAAAGGACATTGCAGTGTTGTGGAACATTCTGAGACAGTTCTGAGTTCTTTCAGGATATAAAATTAATAAAGATAAAACAAAGGCTATGGCTATAAACTATATTCCTACATGTGAATTAGTTCAGCAATACCCATATTTATGGAGATATAATAAAATGAAGTATTTTGAAGCATTGATTAAAAGGATTTTGTTATGGTAGTTAAGGATATGTGGGAAAAAGACTAAACAAAAGATAATACAAAAACTAAGAAAGTGGAAGCTCTTGCTTATGGATATGGATAGCAAGATACAAGCAGTAAAATATTTTTCAGTCCCTTTAGTTTTATACACAGGTAAGGTATATTTTTAACAAGCAGAGGCAACATTGTGGACAGTAATTCATTTGCTAGGCAAAATCCTCATAATATTCAATATTCTTTTTCATTTACTTGTTTTCTCTTAAAACTTGTTATAAATCAATCTAAGATCCTTAATCCAGTCATTCCCCCATGCAAAAATGAAAAAAAAGCACATCATTTTTTTCTTTTTCATGCTCTGTTAACCAGACTATTGTTACATTGCAGTGCCTACGTTTCTTAGAGTTGAACAAGAAAAAAGAGAGAAGGGAAAAAGAAAGGAAAAAAACAGCAGCACCTATTTACAATCCCCATTACATTTGAAAATAACTGGAAAAACTTTACTTTATAACATGCAAAGAAATTATAAACCACAAAAATAGTACTATTAAAAATGTTTTCTTTTCTTACAATTAATTTTCTCCCCTCTCTTCCCCTCCTCAACACATTTTTCTGAACAATAATGAGATGAAGTAGAGCATATACTTTAGAGTCCCCCACAAGTCTAACAAATTCTAAAAAAGTCCAATATTTCCAGATTTTCCTGTTCTGTCATATTTCACAAATACTATTATTACATTGTAATCCCACATTAAGTTACTGGTTTTATTACTGTTCATCTCCACCTCCCAAATCCTGTCTCTGCTTCTTTTCCAATGTACTCTCAATTCTTCTAGTCAAAACGCATGCCCCCTTCCTTCTCTTCAAAATTTTCCATTGAAACAGTGGAAAAGGTTTCACAGATACAGTCTCTCTATGGTCTTTATTACTAGAAGAACAGGAAGCAGAATTTCTTTCTTTTCCAAAGTTCACTATTTGTTGGACAAACTTTTGTATTTACTCCTTAGCATGTACTTCATCAAAAATGATTTTGTCCCTCCAGGGAAGAATACATTGAAGACAGCTGTGTACAGCACTTTGAATCTGACACCTGCATCTCAGCATTCCCTGAATAGTGTAATGAATGTACTCTTCTTCTGCCTGGTGTACAATGAATAATCATTCTGCACATAAACTCTGCTGTCCCTCTGCCCCAGTTTTGGCAGAATCAACTCATTCTGCTGATAGGATTACATCTTTACTATTAAAGGTCTAGGTTGCTTTCTCATAGCCAAGTTTGGAACATACACCTGATATGCCCTTTCAACTAACAACTCCTGCTGTGGAATACCAGTCCACTTGCTTATTTATGATTTCATAAAATGAATACAGTCTGTTCCTTCCAGCTTCTCAGGCATAGCTGAAAATCTCAGGTTTTCCCTATGTGCTCTGTCTTCTAATTCCATTATTTTTTTAAACATCTTTTCCTCAGCAGTCTCATATCCAGCCAACCTTTTCTTCATTTCAACCTCTAATTTTCCAGCTTTATCACCTCATCTGAATATCCATTTAAAACTTCTTCCATTTTTTACAGCCTTTTGTTGTGTGTGTTGATATATTCCATCAGTGTTTCATTTATTTTAACCAGGTTTGTGTACAGTTGTCTTTTATCTTCCTGATGGTTACTGGATGTCATGTCAGGAGGTTGCACTGCTTTTTGCTAAACAGCTGCAGGACTTTCCCCAGTCAGTGTTCCTTCCTCACTTTTTGTAGCTGATTTTTTCCAAGTGCTCTGTATTTCTTTTTTTTTCTGGCATCCAAGCAGTACACTTACTAGCCATTTACTGAAATTTACCCAGAAACACAAAAGTCTAGTGGTCTTCTCTGTTGAGTTTCTGTTTTCATACTGGGAGAGCTAGAGTTAAGCTGTTACACACTGTGCAGCCATGTTGGAAGTCCCCCAGGTAGATCTTAAATGTTGAAGGTGTAATGGGGAAGCAATAGGTACCCGACAGCATATGTCCTTGGAGTATAATGAGCTGGCAGACTTAAAAAAAATTTCCTACAGAATACTTTGCTAGGAATACTGGGTGAGTAAATGAGTGTAACTAAGGAAATGATTTTTTTGAGCTGGCATACAGGATCTGAAATGCCTAGACATGGTAATGCCTTGTTTAGTTTAATTCTGCTGGCTGCCAAAAAAAAAAACAATTACAAGAAAATGTAAATCAAAATCTAAATCAACTATACTTAAAGTATTGAATATTGTAACAGAGGTAAAACTGTACAGGAAGTGGAATCTTTAGAAAAGGGTAGGAGTAAATTACATAGAAAAATGGAAGTTATGCGACCAATATATTCAGTAAAATGTTTTGGTGGCAATATGAGGTTTAAGGGAAGACAGGAACTGAACAATTTATGTAATGTTCCTTTGGTTATATGAAATATAGCAATATATGTGATGTATGTTTGTAAATATTCATTTGTTTATATGGTTTGATTACTTTTATATAAATATGTTTGTCTATAATATGATAATTCAATAAACATATTTAAAATAAATAAAATGAATGATAAGAGTATCCAAATCAGCAATGAGAAAAGTCACTATGCAAAACCATATATATAAATGTCTTCATGTTACATTCCATCATAAAAATGTATTGTTGAAAACCAGAAAACCCATACAAAACAAGTAATTCTGCATCCCCACATCTTTGCAGATATATATATATATATATATATAGCATGCGTGTGTATAGCATATGTATGTGTGTGTGTGTGTGTGTGTGTGTGTGTGTCTGTATGTATATATATATATATATATATATATATATATATATATATATATATATATATATAAATAATATATACATACTTGGAGATTGCACAATGGAGAAAGGGACAAACTTCCTTTCTCCAGTGTTAGATGATCTCATGCTAAAACACTTGCATAACATTACTTCATTGCTCAGTGAAACAGGAATCAAATAATAAAGCTGACAATTCCAGTTTTCATGAAGACGATCCATGACCAAATGTACAGTACATGCAAGTGACTGACCACAAAGTGGTCAAAGCATTTGTGATCAAACACTAAGTAGGGAAGCACATCCAATCAACTACACCATACTGGACATGCCCCACTTCTAGATCCATGTCAAAGCTCATCCTGGAGTTATGGGAAACCTAGTGAATGTGGAATTGTGGAAATTCTCCTGTTGGACCCATGTTGATACCCATCTGGGAATTCCACTGGGTAGTATTTTGACCAGTTTAGTTGTGATCTGTTGCCTTTTGGTAAGTGCTCATTCAAATAAATTTCATTTATATATATATATATATATATATATATATATATATATATATATATATATAATGTATATATATTACTCTCCTAATCCTTTCCATATACAACCAGCATCCACAATAATTCTGTAAATTACAAGGCAGTCCTTTTGCCATGCTTCATACCCAATATCAGCTATACCCATCAACAACCTGACTCACTCTCTCATATAAGGCAGAAGCCTGCGCAAAATGATGGGTGTACCAACAGATGCAGTTTTCAAAAGACCTCTGTCTTGGTCCTACACAGGTGGCTGGTTGTTGAAGCATTGATGGTAGGATCAAGACTGAGAAACTTGAGTGGTACATGGCTGAGGTGTAGAACAGTGTGGGCTAGGGCAAGAGGTACAATGTCAGAAGTAAAGGAAGTGATTACATAGCACTGTAGGAGTTGGTTCTGGTTCCATCAGTTTTTGTTGTGCTCATTTCAGACATAGTTGATGGGAGAGAGATTTGGATCAGCCCTTTCTTTGCTGATGCTATGACAGGTGCTGCGATGGAGGATGGAGGGAAGTAGTCTAAATAAAGAACTGGAAAGGATAATAAGTGGGCAGAAAGGTGGAAGCTGGGATGTGGTGCATAGACAAAGTGCTTCATGTGGGCCTTAGCAGCAATGCTGGTATGAAATTTCAGCTGATAGAGTAGAACTGATAGCAATGGAGGGTAAAAAAGATCTGTTGGGATGATTGCACCTGAACCAGACCATGAGAGACTGACTGAGAAACAAAGTTAGTGTGTAGCCTTAGACAGCCATGAAAAAAGAAGATAATCCTCCCCCTCTTCCAGGCCCTGAACAGTACATGTCTTAATCAATTAATGTATGCAGTGTTGAAAATCATGTATATGAAAGGGCATCAAACTCCTGGAAGAATGCTGTGTGGGATAGAGTGGAAAGAGTATATGACGTACTATAGTTAGGATGGGGAAAAAGGAGTACCTGCCTTGGATGCAAGATGTAAGGGGACATATTCGACATGGCCGAAGAGTTGACAAATGGGTGACAGCACAGTAGTGGCAGTCACTTAAGAAGCTGAGGTAGGTCAAGACCTTGGCCACTTAATGAATTTGCTTATTTGCTTTTTGGAGGTGTCCTAAATTTTTTTTTTTTGGTTGTCATGATGTAGATGAGGGCTAAGCTCTGTGTATATGAGATAACAATGAAGTTTACTCTGTTTTGACTGTCTGACTGGAGACCAGGAAAAGACTGGATATAGGCATACTATGGGTGCATAAGTTCGTACTGGGAAGATGTAAAGGAATCACCCTAAGCAGAACTGATGTAGTGAGAGAGAACACGGGCTATAGATTATGAGGAATACTCCTGGGTTACATGAATCCAGCTGATGAGTTCATACTACTCAATTGTTCCTTTTACTTGTGGTTATCATTATCCAAATCTGTATGGTCCTTTACCTCAGAAACAGCATTTAGTTACATGATGTAACTTACCAATAAAACAGAATTAAAAGATAAATATTTATCCCCCAACTGTGATCCAGTTGGTCTGGGACTGACTAGCAACAGTGGTGCCGGAGAAGCCAATTACATAGGGTGGGAATGATCAGATGAAGACATCTTGTACATGGGAATGATCAAATGATGCTGCCTTGGACCTAGGAATGGTCAGGTAATGCCATTTTGGAAATCTTATATGGATGGAGGCAGTCCAGCCTCCTGTATCTTTGGGATCCCACTAGACAGAGAGAGAGAGAGAGAGATATGTATGGTATGCAGCATGCAGGTTAAGGGCAAACATTTGGATCTACCAAGCTTTGTTCAATCTGTGAGTTCCAACATACAAATGCAAGAGCATTTACATGTACAGGGAAGTGGTAACAGGCCTTCACATCTGACAGTATGCACTTTAGCCACAGATATTGGGGTTAGAGCAACAGAAAATGGGAAATCTCTCTTGGCTGCTTGGATGATAGTCATACTGTGACTGGCTGTTACCCTGGTGATGTGGAATAAATGTGCATAGTCACAATACAACATGGATTAATGATTGGCAGGTACAGGGCAAAAAAAAAAAAAAAAACTATAAACAATTGTCATTGATTTGTTTCATTTAGGAGACAAAGTGGAAACGTAGTACAAATAACTGATTTCCTTTCCACATGTGACTGCAGTTAAATTCAGAGACTGTTAAATTTACTATATGATGTATATGCACAATATGCTATTTAAATACAAACTACAACCCACAAAGAAGCTATAGAGGGGAAACATCTGCTGCCTAACATATTCTCACATCCTCTTTTCAGTCAAATACCTTATGAAAAATAAAATATACCTCATGAAAAGTGCTACTTCTGGCTAGGATAACTGTTGTTTTGGAACATTAAACACATCAAAAAAGGTACAGAATAAACTAAAAAGAGTAATGCAAGTTTTTTTTATTTATTTTAAACGTCTTCATCTGTGCCTGTGGAATGAATTTAAAATAAGTACAGAAGCTTATAACTTATATAAGACAGCGCATGTGTGTGTGTTTGTGTGTGTGTGTGTGTGTGTGTGTGTGTGTGTGTGTGTGTGTGTGTGTGTGTGTGTGTGTGTGTGTGCATGTTTTTGTGTGTGTGGATCTGACACAGTTGATTGATTCTCTTTTCATCACTGTTGTGTGATCTCAGAGTTAGCATATTTAGAGATAGAGAGGGATGTGGGGGGAACTGTATGTTTTAGACTCTGTCTTCTTCAACAGCATGGTATCATGAAAGCCAAGGTAAGAAAGTTTCAACTTTCTTCCACTATACTGCAGTGTCACAGTTAGAATACAGTTAAACCACTTTGTTGGGCATACAGGCCCTCACATGAGGGTTGAGGGGTGTTTGCTCTCTTGGGAAAATATTGTTGTCCTTTTTTGTGAGTAGATTTATTTTTTGATGAAATGGATTACAATGAAGAGTCCAGCAATGACGTGTCAAATATATATAACATGGGTCAAAAAGGGGGCGAGATTTTGCAGTTCGGAAATTTGGTGTTCGAAGTTTTGTGAAGTTGCAGTTCAGTGTTTGTGGAAGTGGGGTTGACATTACATGAGTGACATTATGAATGTAAACCATATAAATATATATACAGTATATATATATATATATATATATATATATATATATGCATATATATGTGTGTAAGTAAATATATATATATATATATAAATATATATATATATATATATATATATATATATATATATATATATATATATGTGTGTGTGTATATGGATTCCCTACACTACACCGACACACCACAAACCCTTCAACCAAAACGCCGACACCAAAACACCGAAACCACAAAATACCGAGAGTCCACATTACTGCACACCATAACACCGACTCACAACACACACACAAAACACAAACACACCAAAAGCCTTACAAACCTACACTAAACCTTACATACACAACTATCTATGCACTAACCTTAACCCAAACACTAACCCTATGGTCCATCACTATCGCACACTTACCTAACCCGCACCCTAACCCTAAGGTCCGTCACTATCGCACACTTACCTTACCTGCACTCTAACACTAAAGTCTGTCACTATCGCACATTTACCTTACCCGCACCCTAACATCCGTCATTATCGCATACTTACACAGTCGCGCTCCTTTCGCATGTCGGTGTGTTCTGCATCGGGATTTCGAACTGGTGGTTATTTCCATTGTCAGTCTTCCGGTGCCGGTGTTCTCGTCGTCAGCGTTTCGAGATATATATATATATATATATATATATATATATATATATATATATATATATATATAGTTTGTAGCATTCAGTCATAAAGCCAGTTCTGAATTCTTCTAAAACTCAGGTTTACTTATAAGGAATAACACAAAAGTACTTTTCTTCAGCTTGGAGATAAGAGAAAAAAACACTTCTTTTAAAAATAAATAATGCAAGCAGTTCCTTCTTTCATAAAAACAACCAGTTTTTTACTTATGGGCATAAAACAACATGTACTGTGTTCCTTCCACCTTTAGCAGAGATTGTCCCGAAGGCCATTCATTCTCTTAACATAAGAGTCAAGTTTCCTAGACCTCTGGTAATGTTTATTCAGGTACAGGATGAAGAATACCTTGCATGTTTTTTCTAGCCCTGGAGATTCCTCTCTCTTCTCTTTAGGAATCTGCCAAACTAAGACATAGTAACTCTTTTGTATTTTGCAAGCATCTAGCTTCATTCTGGTTTCCTTAGAACCTTCCTGTTTGCTTTAACCTTAAGGGCATAGCCTCCTCAGTCACAGCCTCCCTAGTCATCAATATGTCACATGACAGACACTTAGTGAAGAACCATTGGTTCAAGCTTAAAATTACCATTGATCTGCCTATACAGCCACTGCAAAGTGCATAGTCTGTGATGAGGGTAAAGTCTCGTCCCAACAGATAATATACATTCCGCTTAACTTTTTTTATTGTTGCCATAAATATGTTGGTAAATTATTGTTCTCAAGGGCGTTTCAGTTTTCCTGATATAAAAAGTGGGGCATTTCTGACACTGTGTCACATAGACAACCCCTGTACTAGGGCAATAAAATCTTTATTTCAAGAAAACCTCCCCATAACCAACAACAGAAAACGTGGATCCTTCCAAAATGAAACTACATTGGTTACAGTTTCCACATTTTTTCATATAGTATCTGGCCGTATTATACCCCATCATTTCAATAACAGATTTAAAACAAATATCCTTTTGTATGCAAAATGGGGTAGGGGGCCCAAAACCCTAAACTGATCTCTGACCATTAAACAATTCCTATTCTAAAGAAGTCCTTTTTACGGGATGAAAGAGCTTAATGTATTTTCAGTAAATGAGTAGTTTGCGGTGCAGCTGCTGTGGTTCTTTAGCAGGTTCCTGTTTTTAATTTCTGTCTGTGTTGGTTCGTTCTACATTTTGTAAAGGGCTGCCTGATCCCTACCTCAACAGCATCAGCAAAAAAATAAATGGTTTAGAAAAGTCTAGATCTATTAAAAGGGGTTGTGAGTTCAACATGTCTTTCAGTTGTCTAAAATGCTTCTTTCATGGAATCTGCCCTATTTGATATTCACTGGGGTCCTACCCCCTATTTCAATTACTTTATGCACTCATGGCATAGGATTTAGTCATAGGTTCATAGATAGTTACTAGGTATAGAGGCTGGGAGACCATTGAGGAGCTATCCCAATTACCCAAATGCCCCATATAGCATGTTTGATTAAATTAATAGTTAAAAATTAAAGTTAGCAAATGAAATCTGAAGGAATAAAACCATGGACTATAGGAAGCAGCTAATTAACAGCTGATAATTTTAATTGTCTGCACTAGCTACCAGACTACAACCTTTTATTCTCCTTTTATATACTCTTACAGCAGACCTAAACCTAAAGTATCTGGACTACATGAAAAAGCTTCAAAACGCACACAACATAGACGTGTGTGTGTGTGTGTGTGTGTGTGTGTGTGTGTGTGTGTGTGTGTGTGTGTGTGTGTGTGTGTGTGTCTGTGTGCATATGTGTATTGCAGTATCTTGAGACCACCTCAAGACACATACTAGTCTATTACATTTCTGCTGTGTTATAGGTAAATGGAAGCTGGGGAATAAACCCCTGGACTACAGGAAAGAGCTTCTTAGCAGCTCATAACTTTAATCCACTGCACTAACTGCCAAACAAAAATAATAATCACCCAGATGGGACTTGAAACCACAGTCCTTGCTTTAGGAGGCCAGTACCTTATCCATTATACTACTATGGCCAAAATGCATTTGTTAACTGTAAAATCTAACTCAACACACACTATCTTTTCAGGGTTAACCCAAAAGCAATGTCTGGTGAAGTGATTTGTTCACAGTCACTGAGCAGGCAAATAGAAGCTGTGAGAATCAAACTGAAGAGTGCTGCAGGATCTTAGTCTGCCAACGTAAAGTCTTAAACTATGAAATTATGAAATAAGCTGGTCCATCTTACAGTCAAATATAAAGATGATATTTAGATTTGAAGTTATTACAAATCTGACAGCAGGCTTAGGGACCAGTACGACAGGGTTATTCCACACATTCCAGGATTCTTCTATGACCCCAATTTCAGCATTTTCTGTAGTTTTTTGTTAGTGGCAGTTTGTTGGAATTCTGACATGTAGTATGGATTTAATTTACCGTTTCACCTTTTTTCACCGGGCAAAGTTTTTTATTTGATTTTTTGCACATGTTGCTCCCACTGACTGCCAGTAATTGGCTTCCTTTTTCTCCAGTTGACATCCTTATTCCTTCATCATCAAGGGAGAGAGTCAGCTTAGAGGAGCCATCATTAAAACAGCTGTCAGGATGGATAGAGGGTTTTTCTTATATGGCATTTTGTCCCAGCAAGCACTCAGACAGGAGAAGGGGGTATACAATGGGCTGCCAAGATGACTGTCCCTAATTTTTTGCAGGGAACATTGTCAGCAAGCAACCTCACCCTCCAACACTGATCCATGTGAGGAGGTGGTTTTCCATGTCCACTGAAGAAATCACATGCCTAGTGTGCTTCCTGAGTGGCCACAACCCTCCCCTCCCCCGGGATTGGTAAGTACATAACTCCCTTTCACTTCTCTACCTCCCTGCCTGGCTGTTCAAGTGCTTGGGTCACTAATTGGGTTGGGAAGGTGGCCTAATGGTTAAGGTGTTTGCCTTACAAACACAAGGTACAGGGTTTGAGTCTCACAAGGGATAATTGGCTAGGCTTAAAATGGCTCACAAGGGCAGTTAGCCTAGTACGAACCTATGAACCTATGAAATGCATCCTTGTCAACTGAATAACATTTAGAGCTCCATCCTTCTGCACCATGGAGCAAGGCTTTACCAAGTAATGCTTGTGTCGTACTGGATTAAATTGGTCCCACTAAACTCTGAAAATATATCCCTATTCCTCTGTACAAATTCCTTCACCTTTTGCAGCACTGATAACATCTCACCTGTCTTGACTTTTTTAATTTTGGGATATGTTGTGGTATGTGTGTGTGTGTGTGTGTGGGGGGGGGGCATGTCTGAAAATGTCTTTTGCAAACATACTTGCTAAAGATACCTCAGTTTCTTTCCAAGGCTTCATTACATTCAAGTGTTAGTAACATGAGTATTTTCTTCTTGCTTGGAGCTCTCTAAACTGGGCATTTCTATTACATGTTCTTTATTGTGTTTCCTGTATGCCTTTAATAAGCCCTTTTTCTATAGGCATTATCATTTGTAACCTCTCCTGTAAGTCTGTAAAATGTTGTAGCACATTTTTAAAGGGGGGGGGGCTTTTCCCAGCTTTTCTTTGCTATACCCAGCAATGCTAGCTGATGTCTGGCATATAGCATTTCAAACAGAGTAAAACCATATGAGGCTTGGCGTACCTCCCCATGTCAGTTTTGACATCCTAATTGATGGATTTCCTTAACACAGACTTTCAAGTTTTGATGAAATGTTCATCTAGACTATCTGTTTGCAGATGTTATTACAGATATCCTTAGCTGATTTATCTTGAACAGTTGGCAGACTTCATGCATCACTCTGGACATGAACAAGGTACCTTGGGTCCATAACAATCTCTCAGGTAAATTCCTAATTTGGAGACATGTAGAACTTGTTCTTTAGCTATAGACTTGGCATTAACTCTTTGCAAAGGTATTACTTCAGGACATTTTGTTGAATAGTTAATTATTACCATTATATACAGGTCCCCTTACTTGACTTCACCAGTGAACCTACAATGTCCATAGCTATTTACTCAAATGTGACTTATACTATTGGCAACAGTATCAAAAGGTTACTAAACTGTGGGCTAGGTGTTGTCTTTTAACATTATTGGAAAGCTGCATATATTGTCTAATTCCTGCTTATCAGGGCAGTAAAATCTGGCTGTAATCCTGGCTTTTGTCTTATCCATTCCTAGGTGATCACCCAAAATGTGTGGTACACCAACTTCATTGTTGTAGTTCTTAAAGGCTTTGGCATCAATAGCTGGCTCACTATCTGTTCTCTTTTTTAATAATTCTGTAGAGCAATACATATATTAATTTAAAATATGGATATAAAATGGGTATTTCCTCATTTGTTTTCCCCCTCTATTCTGGATATATACTCTCATGTTCTACCCACTGGTCCTTCTTAAAATTTGTATTACTTATATGCAGGTCATTGAAATCAGCAGTATTCTCATCAGTAGCCTGAGTAAGTTGGAAGGTACAACTTCTTGCCTTACTATGACAGAAACAGCTTTTAATTTTTCATGTAATTCAGCCTGTAATATGGGGTGATTCATTGGCAGCTTTGTTGTATGTATTTCAGTAGCAGAAGTATAGCAAGGGTAGGATGAAGGGGGAAGCTGTCCAAGGTGCAATGTATTAGCAGCCCTGACAGGGACGTTCCGTACAGAAACTTACTTTGGTGTGGTAAGAAGCTGCTACAGTTAAAAGAAGTGCTTTTTAAAACCTGAGGGTCAGGGATTTGACTTGGAGTACCAGACTAAAGGAGGAAGCTGACTTTTATTTGTTTCACTCATCTAGCACCAGATCAGGGACCAACACCCTGTGCTAGATGAACCAACTACATATCTGTTCAGTAGTTTTCTTATTTGCTTTGTTATTAGTGTCTTGCTTCTTTTCCTGTCTGTCAGTCTGCTTTGGCAAGACTTTGTTCTGATTCCCTTTTCCTCTGTTTACTCAATGTGAGATTCATCTGTCTTTGACCTACTTTTGATTCCCATTTCTTTTAGGAGCTTGTAATTATAGTTTCACTACTTTCAGCTTCTATACTCTCTTCTATTGTTGTTATAACCCATAAATTCTCTGTTAGTCTATTCTAAACCCATGGTCTTTCCTGGCCATATTTTGTACCCACATCTCTTATTAGCTTACCAACTGATGTATTTTCTTACATCTCAATGTCAGATTTGTCCAAGTCATGCACCAGACCAATGTTTTATTTCCTTTTGAATTTTCTAATTCACCACCATTTTCTTTCCAAGATCTATTAACCCCTGACAAAATATTTCGTCATATGCCTCATGATTGAATTGATGGAAGCGTTGCCCAATTGGGTGCAACTATTTACCTAAAATAGTTTGCACTTCCACTTGTGTTACAGGGTACACCTTTTGTACCAATATACAGACATTACTTCAATGGTCTGCTTACTACCAGTTTGCACACATATACTGTGATTTAACTAACATAATCATGCTTCCTATGTCTCATAAACCTTGTAACTCTTTTCCTTCTACAAACATAATAATACATTTCATGATCAGTTTTGCTACAAGGACAAAATTCAACACTTCTTGTAGCAACTAAGAATTTATCATTGTCACACTCCATAGATACATTTCAGACACAGACTGTGGGCTAACATAATTAGTTTTTACAGCTACAACAATGTTTCCATTAGTTCTGCAATAATTTTCTACATATCCTAGAATACAACATTTAAAAAAAAGAAGTTATGTACTCACCATAATGTTCCATGTGAGTTGTTTATCTCGCCTTTATTCTCACTGATGGGTTCAGAGCCGATCCTCAGCTCTGACACGGCTAATAGCAAAGCTCAAGGTTTGCCAGTAGCTCGAGACCAAGCCCATTATGCCACAATGCACTGTTGGAATTACCTCAGATCTTGTTTGCTACAAGTATATATACCTTTTTTTTCTTTTTCTACAAGGAAGCACTTCCCAAATGGGAAGAAGAAGTATTGAACAACCAGGATGATACTAGCCTCTAGGTCAACTGTCAGCCAGGAGGAGGAAGGAGGGAGGGACGTGAGAATAAAGGCGAGATAAACAACTCACATGGAACGCTATGGTAAGTACATAACTTCTTTATGTGAAGTTGTTAAATCTCGCGTTTATTCTCACTGATGGGTAGCTTCCCTAGCACCCTCAATCTTGGGTGGCTCATGGAAGTAAGTTTTTCAGTACCATGGAACCAAAGGAAGACCTGTCCCTGGAAGCCTTATCTACTTTGTAATGCGTGATGAAGTTATGAGGCTTAGACCAAGTGGCTGCAGCGCAAATATTGTCAAGGGGCAATTTAGCTTGTAAGGCAGAAGACGTAGAAACGGTTCTGGTAGAATGAGCCTTAGGTTTGTGTGTCAATGGCATGTTTGCATTCGCATAAACAAAGTGTATACAGTCTGATAACCATTTAGATAGGGCTGTTTTAGCCACAGGATTACCTTTTCTGGCCTCCGAAAAGGATATGAAAAGTTGACCTGATTTTCTAATATCCTTAGTTCTATCAAGATAAAATCTGAGCTGTCTGTGTACATCAAGTTTGTGCAGCATGTATTCCAATTTGTTAGAATGGTTGGGAAAAAAGACAGGCAACTCAATGACCTGATTGATACTGGATTCAGAACAGACTTTAGGCAAAAAGGAGGGGTTTGTTCTGAGAGATACTCTATCAGCATGGAAAATCATGTAAGGAGGTCTGATAGATAATGCTTGAAGTTCTGACACTCTGCGGGCAGAAGTAATGGCTACTAGAAATATAGTCTTCCAGGACAAATATTTGAGATCACAAGAAGATGCTGGTTCGAAGGAGGGAATAATTATTTGAGACAGCATAAAATTCAAATTCCAGGGAGAATAAGGGATTTTGACAGGAGGTCTCATGTGAAAAGCACCTTTAAGAAAAGTCTTAGATAACTTATGGCCCATAACGTCAACCCATCAAATCCAAGGTGGAAATTTGATATGGCGACTAACTGGACTCGAACTATGGCAGCTGCTGCTCCTTCCTTGGAAATCTTTGTCAAAAATTCTAAAATGGATGCTAGAGGATCGATTATCTGTATATTAGCCCAAATTGAGAACCTGTTCCACTTACTGCGATATAGTTTCCTGGTGGATGGCTTGTGAGAAGACAAAAGGATTTGTCTTGTATCATCTGAGAGTGAATGAAGCCTGGCAATTAGGGGAAGTGGATTAGCCAAGCAGTCAGCTTTAGGGACTGCAGTGAAGGATGGAAATCCCCTGACGGATGTGTCAGAAGGTTCGGAACTGGGTCCAGGATCCATGGATCCTCCAGCAGATGATGGTGAAGAAAGGGGAACCAAATCTGTCGAGGCCAGTAGGGGGCTATGAGGATAACTGTCCTTCCCAGTGATTTTGCTTTCTGTAAAACCTTGCGTATTAATGGAATAGGTGGGAATGCATATAGGAGACCTGGAGGCCAATCGTGTACAAGTGCATCTCTCGGGGAATGTCCTGGCGGTGGTATTAGGGCAAAGTAGCTTCTGCATTTGGTATTGATGTGACTGCCAAAGAGGTCACAGCAAGGCTGGCCCTATTTGCGGAAAATCAAATCTGCAACTCATTGGTTGGGAGACCATTCATAAGGCAACAGTAATGCCCTGCTCAGCTTGTCTGCTATCACGTTGGATTTCCCCGGGATGTGCATTGCTATCAGAAAATGGTGGGACGACACAGCCTATTGCCATACCCTGAGGGCTTCTCGACAAAGGGGGGTAAGACTTGGTTCCGCCTTGTTTGTTCAAGTACCAGACCACTGACATGTTGCCCGTCTGAATTGCAATTGTCCCTAGAGGAAGAGAGTCCTGAAAGTACTGCAATGCCAGAAGTACCGGTCTCAACTCCAGAACATTGATATCCAGATGTGACTCTTGATCCGTCCATGTGCCTTGGGCAGTCTTTCTCTGAAAATGCCCCCCTACCCTATCAAGGAAGCATCTGTGCTCACAGTGGCTACTGGGGGGGGGGCAAAGGGTCTTCCGATTGTGACATGAAGAGACGTCAACCACCACCAAAGGTCTCTCTTGCAAGAATCTGTGATGAGAATCATGTGGTGCATCGGTAGCTTTTGGTAAGACCACTGAGCGAAAAGGAGCCATTGAAGGATTTGCATATGCATCCTTGCGAGTGGTAGAGCCAGGATTGCTGCCGCCATCAAACCTAGCACCTTCAAGACCTCTGCTGCTGTAGCTTTGTTCTTTGACACCAGTGAGATGACGTGTTGGCGAAGAAGTGAGACTCTTTTGATTGGAAGATGTAGAGTGGTGGTTGAGGTATCTAACTCTGCTCCTATAAAAACGGTATGCTGCGATGGCGATAAGGCAGACTTTTTGAAGTTGATTGTAATGCCTAATTGATGGCAGAGTGTCAGACTATATTGTGTTGCCTGAGTCAATTGATGCCTGATGGTAGCAGTGAGGAGTCAATCGTCTAGGTATGGAAACACCTGGAATCCTAGACACCTCAGGTGAGCCATGACCACTGCCATGCATTTGGTGAACACTCTGGGGGCTGTAGTGAGACCAAAGGGCAGGGCTCAAAACTGGTAATGATTGGCTCCCAGCTGGAAATGCAGGTGATTCCTGGAGCATCTGTTCATCTTTATGTGATAGTATGCGTCCTTGAGATCTATGGAACACATCCAGTTGCCTTTCCCTAGGAAGGGAAGAATGGACTGAAGCGTGACCATTCGGAACTTCTCTTTCTTTATGAATTGGCTGAGTCTGCTGAGGTCCAAGATAGGTCTCCAATCTCCTGGTTTCTTTGGTACCAAAAAGAATCTTGAGTAAGTTCCGAATCCAACTTGGTCTGCTGGGACTGGTTGGATGACTCTTTTTTTCTAGCAATTTTTGGACCTCTATGATTGCTTGTTCCCTGAGACTGGGTGGAACATCTGGGATTCTGTTTACTGGAGTGGGAGGGGAAGAGAACGGTATGAAATATCCTCTGGAAATGATGCTTTGTACCCATGTATCTGATGTTATGTTTAGCCAGGCTTCTGGGTACAAAGATAAGCGACCCCGACTGCCTCCAGAGCCAGACAGCCGGGCCTCCTTTCAGGAGCACTGGTAGGGCTGAACAGAGAACTGGCCTCTGTCACCCTGTCGCTGTAGACCCCCTTTGCCATGCAGGTGGCATCTTCCGTTATAACCCCCTCCTCTGCCT
The DNA here is from genome assembly GCF_019279795.1 of Protopterus annectens. NCBI lineage: Eukaryota > Metazoa > Chordata > Ceratodontiformes > Protopteridae > Protopterus > Protopterus annectens. Next base: position 414,323,535 of record NC_056738.1, on the reverse strand, counting down.
CTAGAGGGGGTTTCTCCACGTGTGTCCTGAAAGGCTTCCTGTACTTTTCGGAACCACATTTTTCCACCCTTAGGGCCCTTGGGATAGGGCCGAGTAGGGGTAGAAAAACAGACTCCAACAGCAGATAGGGTCTTGCCTTCCTGCTCACACCTGGTTAAAGTTTCCTTTACTTTAGGCCCAAACAGTGATGAGCCATCAAATGGGGTGTTAATAAAGGAAGACTTAAAGGGCTCTGCAAAGGAACAGAGACACATCCAGGCTTGTCTCCACAGAGCAATGCCTGAACTAGTGGGTCTACTCAAACCATCAGCTGCATAAGATATGAGATGCATGGACGAGTTCACAACCGAGTTTAGGGTAGCGAGCTGTGTGTTGACTTTGTTGGCAACCCCTGCAGCTATCATTCCCTGGAGAGTATCTCCTAGCTCTTTCAGGAGATCTCTTTGTAGTCTCGTGAAATGGGTTAAATAGTTCAGCGAACACAGAGAAAAAGTCGCTGAACTAAACATGCGTTTCCCATATCTATCCAGGATCCTAGAATCTCTGTTAGGAGGATGGATAGATGCGGATGTTTCAGACACTTCCTTTTTGGTGGCTGCAGCTACCACCATGGCATTAACAGGCACTCCTTTGGTCAAAAAGACTTTGTCCACTGGGGCAGAGATGAACTTATTCGGCTTCAAAGGGACAGGTTCCATGGCCTCCGGTGACTCCCACGCCTTACGAGAGATCAGCTCCATGAGCTCATCATAAGGCGGAGACACCCAAGAAGTGGAAGGTTGAGACCCAAAAGCATTCAAGAGCACTGACTCATCCTCAGTATGGGTTTTGGACTGCCAATTGCCCCTCTGACTCAGGATCTCTAATATCTCCGCAAAGGAGATATCCTCAGAGGGGGATCGAGGGGACACTTCCGACTCATCCAAGTCAGTGTCGAATGTCAAAGACTCCTGTGGGAAGTCCATGTGCTTCCCCTTGCACAGTCTCTTCTTGGGTACCTCCTCAGTGGGGAGATCTGGGGAGGTCTCAGAAGAACAGGGGGTGCCCTGTGGGGCTACTTGAGGCTCAGGGTCTCTACACTTAGGGGACCGGTAGACGTAGAAGCAGACACAGGTGCTTGAGGGGAGAAGGAAGCCCAAACTGATGCCGATGATGTCTTAGGAGACAGTACTCTCCTCATGGCATTGAAAGCACCATGGCTCCAATGAGAAGGGGTAGACAGATCCAGAGGGACTGTCCGTTCCTCCTGTACTGAAACCATGGGCTTCGAGCCCAAGGTAGGAGCCGAGCTCATCCGAGCTGAAGCCCCGAGAGGAAGAGTTGGCACCAACAAATCGGTCCGACTATCCTCCCCAGACCCGACAGGAGAGTGTCAGCTCCTAGCATCCTCGGTCAGCGCCGAGGACATCCAAGTAGATGGAACCGATAACACCGGTGCGGGTCTCGGTTCCATAGGTTCGACAACTATCGGTATGGGCTCCTTCAGCTCCGAGAGTCCAGTACGGCTCGGAGGAGGAGTAGTCAAGTCTGGTTCAATGGTCTTTGGCTCCGACAAAATGGTCAGGGCCGACAGCAATTTAGCAAGTCCTGGTGCCCGTAGAAGCTTCTGCACTAGCCGATCCATATCCATATCTGAGAGGCTGACCGAAGACTTCGAGGAATGCACCGAAGGTGCTGACTGGAGCAGAGGAGATGAGGCAACCTCAGAGACCAGCTCCAAGACTGGGAGCTGACTCCGAACCAAAGGGACACTCAGTTCCGAGGACTGTGGAACCGATGACCCTGTACCCTCTAATCTTTTTGCCTTCTTAGTAACTTTAGAATCTCCTGAAGACTTAGATGATTTTGAAGACGTGCTAGCACCTTCCTGGCTACCCAGTGCCTCAGAGAAAGTATGCTGCAGCAACCCCCTATTAATAAGTTTCTCCTTCTCTCTAAGAGTATCCTAGAGGAAAAAGAGTGGCAAATACTGCAAGAGTCTTGGAGGTGTTTAGCCCCCAGACAGTAAACACATTGGACATGACCGTCAGTGATGGACATTTTCTGTCCACAATCTGGACATTTCTTAAACCCTGATTTGGGATGAGATTTTTCCCTCTCATCCGACATGTTCAAAGTTTGAAACAGGCACACCACAAAATTAACCTGTAGAGGTTAAATACAGGACTAACTAGGCCCACACTAAAAAAATACTAGTAACAAGAATAAATTTGTTAAATCTAAATAGGGCTAACAAAAGGCTCAACACTCTAAGAAACTAAGCCAACACAGGGCACTATCTACTACAATCTAACCTACTTATAACTATAGTATTTTAATGAGAAACACACACACACACACACACACACACACACACACACACACACACACACACACACACACACACACTAAATAGAGAATAATATATCAAAAAGAGGGAGAAATAAATTGTTAAACTTGCAATTTAGCAAAATATGGTCCGAGCTGACTGGATCACCGAGATCTCTCTTGCCGCGGCAAACTAGATCTGAGGTAATTCCAGCAGTGCATTGTGGAATAAGGGATTTGGTCTCGAGCTACTGGCAAACCTTGAGCTTTGCTATCAGCGGTGTCGGAGCCGAGGATCGGCTCCAAACCCATCAGTGAGAATAAACGGTGAGATTTAACAACTTCACATTAAGTAGTTCAGAATATAATTCTTTAAGTTTGTTTATAGGCCAAGGCACACTTGTAGGTTAAGGTGTGTTACTAGCCCTTGGTGCATGCAAGTCAGATTTTGATTTTTATTATGTCTGGCAATAGCAAGCTTACTACCAAAACAGCTAACATTTCAATAAAATTTGGGAGTCACTCAAAGATACTTGTTTTCTTAAGTTACTAGGTATTGTCCTTTTAACTCTATCTACAGCTAGTATTTCTAAAATTTTTCTTACATCATTCACATCAGGATCTAATGATAACTTTAAAATATGCAGTAAATTAGCCATTTGTAATTTTTTCCAATTTGTCCATAATTAATGTCCAGTTAAGAAGCTCTACTTAAAATTGCAAAAAGTGGGATGATTATATTATTTAAAAAATAGGTATGATGTGGGTGGTTAAACATCCACATCTAAAAGTCTTTAACCCCTCCCCTCAGCTGACCATCAGCTGCCACCAGCTCCTTTCCTTATTCACTGGGTCTTTTGGACTTGCCTTAACCTCCCCAGGTTCTAAGATGCACTAACTTTAGGATAGCTAATATCGATGGCTGCATACACCAATTTGTGCAACTGCTCATTTACGGAGAGGTAACCTTATTTTTTTGAAGGTGCATAAACAGATGTATGTGTTTGGTGTGAATTAAAAGAGGTTGCTAGGTTTAAAATATATATTTTTTATTTTGCTTGCTAATTTCTTGAGTGTTTTTATTGAACTCAAAAGTTTCTGTTCAAACAGAAATGAGAAAAAGTAACTACATACAAGATTAGCCTGCCAAACATTAGTGTGTGCATGTAAGTTGCAAGCTGCTGTATATTTAAATGAATTGTCAAGTATAGTATGTGGGAGTAATAGCTTTTTTCAGAAATTGTTTTGTTAGTAGACTGTAAATGGGGGTTCTAGTTCTAGAATGCATAATATAACAAAAGGAGGGCAGATTTCTGAAGAAATGTATGCAAATATTTGGAAAAGAATATGCAAATATATTAGCAGGATGTCAGTAACTAGGAGGACTTTCCAAAATGACTGCACATTGAGCAACAGCTTAACTTCAACTCTCTCATTATGAAAAAAGAAATTGAAAGACAACTGCCAAGAACTCTTATCACTTTAAGTAAATTCAGTTAATGACTAGTAAGTACACTACCTGGATGCCAGTAAAGAAAAAACTAAGAAACCTTGAAAGAAAATAAATTGGAAAAGGTGAAGAGAAAATACTGACTGGGAAGAATCTTGCAGTTGTTCAGCAAAAAGCAGCACTGATGCAAAACATGGCTTCCGGTCATCTACAGGAAAAAATAAGTCAAATGTGCACAGAGCTGATTAAAATAAATGAAACACTTAAGAAGTATATCAGCTCAGATAACAACATGCTGGAAAAATGGAAGAAGATTTAAAAAGATGTTCAGATGAGCTGATAAAACTACAAAAATCAGAGATTGCAATGAAGAAAAGGCTGGCTGAGTGTGAAACAGTTCAAAACAAGATGGTAGGATTAGAGGTCAGAGCATGTAGGGAATATCTGAGATTTGCTACTGTACCAGAGAAACTAGAAGAAAAATACTGTATTAATTTTATGAAGGCACAGAAAAAACAACTGGACTGGTATTTGAGAGTAAAGGGGGAGGGAATGTTGAGAGTCAGGTATGCGATTCAAGATGCTGTATCCAGTTGTCTTCAGAACATTTTCTTCTGAAGGATTAAAATCATTTTTATACAGAACAGGCTAAGGAAGAAATACAAAATTTTGTCCAACAAAAAGTGAGCCATCATGCAGAAGGAGATTCTGTTTCTCATTTTTCTGATAATAAAGCACACAGAGAGACTTTGTCAGTGAAACATTTTCCACTGTTCCAAAAGAAAATGCTTGAGAGACAGAAACGAATAGGAGTTGACTAGAAGAATCGGGAGTACCTTGGAAATGAACCAGAATCTGGAGCTGGGAGATGGAAATTAATAGGAAGAAGACAAGCAACATGGAAATTAGTAAATAAATGTGAGACTGCAAATCAATCACATTTGTGCAATACAGTTGTATAAAAAAAAGTGGAAAGAGTGGACATTTGTTGACTTTGTTAAAGGGAAATGAAAGGCATTTGCCTCACTTCACGTCATTAATGTTCAGAAGGACACCGAGGAGAGGGGAAGAAGAAGCAAAGAAGTAACTGTAAGTAAAACAGTTTCTGTTCTTATATTTTCATGATATAAATTGCATGTTTTATAGAAAAGTGTTTTTAGTTCTTATATATAATAAAGATACTAAATGCCTCTATTTTCTCTTTTTTATTTTTAGTATCTAGAAATGTAGGCATTGCAATGCAAAAAGAGAAAAAAAGCTAGACAAAAGTATGCTTAAGTTAATAGGTTGTAATCGTGGGTTGTTAAGGTGAGGGAAGGAGTACAAAAGTACATAGATCATAATATACGTAGAGCTGATATGTTTTCTCCTACTTTTACATAGGTGAATGTCTAGATTAAGATCCTTGCCTTAATCTAATAAAAGGTTTTAAGTGGAAAACAAGTAAATAAATGAACAGTGAAGATAATGACAAGTTTTCCTTTAGCAATAAATATTTCAGCTTGTCTTTAGAATCCTGCAGCTGAGGGCAATAAAAAGCCAGAACACTGTTGTCTTCAAGTCTAAAAGTTAATGCTTTTTGAAAGCATGCAAGTTGTTTTTCACAACAAGAAGGGGAATAAAGATAAAAAATGAACAGACACCAAATAGGGTTAGTAGAAGCACAGGCAATAAAATGCTTCTTAGCATTGATAACCTTAATTTTAGGTTAATTATGGTCTCTGTAGCTGTCTATTTGGGACAATTGTTCTTATTAGGAGGGCTAAACTTCATAGTTGTGTGTGCTTGTATTAAGTTAACAGGTTATGGGGATATTATAGGTCATTTTTTTAATGTTTTCACTAAAACAAAAAGTAAAGTAAACTGTGACATAGGTTCCAACATTGATGATAAGAAAAAAATGTGAAAAGAATTAACCTGTCAAACATTAGTGGGTGCATGTATCACAAAAGCTGAAAATAGACATTTAAATAAGCTGTCATATGTAATAGATGGGAATAATAACTTCTTATAATTGCAACACTTTCCGTATTATCTTGGAATGTGATAGGTCTCACAGGCATAGACAAAAGAATATTTAATTATAATAAGAATTACAAACTGTGAATACCAGTGCTACAAGAGACATATTTGTAAAGAATTGTGCAGGCGAATTTGATAAAGGATTTCAGGATGGATATTCAGCAGAATATGAGGAACAAATGAAAAGAGTAGTGCATATATTAATTGCTAGAGGAGCTCTTATATTGATAGAAGTGGGAAAAATAATAATGACAGATCTGTGGTAGTAAGGGGTTACTAGTAAGGGATGATGATTATACTGGCAGGGAATATTACTTATAGGCGGAGAATGGAATTAGAGTTGTAGCAATGAGGATGTATCTGAGGGTTCTGGAGGAGGAAGTATAATAAAAGATGATAAATTTCTGAAGAAATGTATGAAAATATTTGGTATGGAAGATGTGAATTCAGTATTAAAAACTGGATTAGACTAGGCAGAAATTATATTTCACAGGAACATGTGCATTTATTTAACAACTTTGGCACACATCCATTAATTATTTCAGATCATGGCCCAATAATTACTAAGATAAAAATGCAGGGTAATGAAGTAAATATGAGACACTAGTGCTTCCCCACCTACCCGTTAAAAAGAGAGGAATCAAAGGAATGGGTAATGGAAATTATTTGAGAGTTATTATGGAATATAGAAAGTACTCCAGAAGTTATAGCTAGTGAGCAGGATAAAATCAAAGTGGAGTTTAAAAATAGGGTAGAAATAAAGAAAAAAGAGATATGGTTAAAAAGAACCATGAATTCTTTAGATGGGCTGACATAGGTTAAAGTATTACAGAATAAACTGAATCTTACAGAACAGGAAGAGGCACAATGGCAGAGTGATAAAGAGAAAATAAGGAAGTACCTGGATACTATGCATGTGTTTAGAAAGATTGCTGCTAAGCAACATTTTTTTTGATAATAACTCCGGTGCACAAAAATTTTGGCATAAAGACTTATCCAACAGAAAGTAGAAAGGACTGGTGCCAAACTAAGGGAACCTATAACAAGAAAAATAACCAGATATTCTGTACAGGTATTAGAGATATTCTAGAATTATTTTGGAAATTTGTGCAAAGTAGAGATGTGGGGAAATAAAAAAAGCACAAAATGAAATATTTATGGAAGACTTAAATATGCCAAGGTTAAGGCAGATGAGACTCAACAATTAACAGTGAAGACAGGAGGAGATGAGATAAAAATGATGATATATAACCAAACTGCAGGAAAATCTCCAGGAATAGATGGTTTTATGGTAGAAATTTGGAAGCTAGGAGTGAAGAAAGTGATAAAGATCTGGAAGGTTTTATTTAACAGTATTTTAAAAGGGGGAAAGCAACAACATCCTGAAAAAACTGTGGTGGCTGTAATGCCTGAAGATGGTAAAGATCCATCATATCTGGCTTCATATAGACACATTTCTGTTTTAAACCATGATTATAATGTGTTTATATCTATAATGGCTAAATGAATGAATGGCAAAGGTGTTGCCAAAATTGATAGGCATGGATCAATGTGGTTTTATGGAGGGGAGGCAAACATTTAACAACATTAATAGAACAATGATTATCTGGAGGGAAACATATTACAAGAAAATGCCACATTTGTTGGTGGGTATTGATGCACAGAAAGCATTTGACAACTGACAGAGTAGGGCAATGGAGGTATTTCTGTTTCCTGATACAATAATAATGTTAATTAGGAGGCTATATGAAGGATCAGAGGCAAAAATCAAAGCTGATGGTTCCTCTCAAATAAGTTGTGTCTGAATAGAGGAACCAGACAGGGGTGTCTTCTTTCCCCTTTGCTATTTATGTTCTATTTAAAACCATTAGCAAAGAAAATGAGGGACTCAGAAATTCAAGGATGTAATTGATACTGTATTCAAGAAAAGTTGTCTTTATTTGCAGATCATATTATTTTGCACCTGAAAGAACCAGATATCTCAGTGTTGTGCAACATTCAGAAATGGTTCCATTTTTTGGGGGGTAATATAAAATTAATGAAGATGAAACAAAGGCTATAGCTGTAAGATATGTACCCACACATGAACTGGTTCAGCAATACCTATATTTATGGGGTCATGATAAAATTATTTTGGACTATGGTTTAAAAGGATTCTGTTATGGCAGTTAAAGATATGTGAGAAGAGACTAAACAAAAGATGATATAAAAACTAAGAAACTGGAAGCTCTTGCCTATTAGGTATTCATAGCAAGATACAAGCAGTAAAATGTTTTCAGTCCCTTTAGTTTTATATGCAGAACAGGCATATTTTTATCAACCAGAAGAAATGTTATGGGTAATAATTAATAAAGAGTTCAAGGATATCTATCTGGGAGGGAAGGAGGACAAGAGTCAATTGGGATACATTGCTCCTTCCAATAGAGCAAGGAGGTTTAGGATTGCCTCATTTTAATGGATATTTTAGAGCCACATAGTTAAGGTTCTTATATACAAGACAAGCAGAACACTCCAGTTCTGAGTGGAAATGGATGATGATAAAGCAGGAGGGTGATTTAAGAAATAAGGAAAGAATGAGATTTTGGATTCAGATATTTAAGGAGGATAACAACAGTCCTTCAGAATATTATATTCATAAAGTAACAGAAAGTATATTGTATCCCACTGTACTCTGCCCTTATCAGACCAGTCAATGCTCATTTTGCTATGTACCTGATCAGGCATATGTAGCAACTAGTTACTAGAGCAACCTCAAAGGTTCCTTACAAAAAGAATACAAGGTGTAACAGACCTGCCTTATGCAGAGTGGCTTAAAGCCCTTTCCCTCTACTCAGTCTCCTATAGATTGCTGAGGGGTGATCTATACCTAGGCATCCGCAAACCCCACATTTATGAATCTCTTGCATATTTGTAAGTCAAAGAGTACCAGAAATAGAAGGTCTGGGAGACCTGAATTTTGTCTGTGACATAAACAGAACATATTGGATAGACAGTTATGTGTCCCAGACACTGCATCTCCCATGGAACAAGCATCCCATCCATGTGAAGTTGAGTTTGTCTACTACCCATTTTAACCACAGCCTAGACAACTGGATGGGGAATAGGAAATTTACACCAGGCATGGCATCCATGTCCCTTATGGACAGAGGTAGTTTATAAATGCCTAGCCCTCAATGTCCTGTTTGGATGCAGGACATCATTATTCTTTCAGGAAAACTTGGCTAGGTTTAGAAAGGCCCCTTGTGTTATTAGCCTAGTAACGGTCGATGAATCTATGAGAACTAAGCAAACACAAGAATGGAGAAAGAAGATTCTGCCGATAAGGATGACTGCAATTAGGGGTACAGAGAACAGGCAAGAGGGAGGCAGAATTTACTGGAAGAAGATGGAAAATGAACCAAGGTATTGGGAACAAATAATCAGAGTGGGAAAGGTAAGATAATAGATGAGGCCAAGAGGACATTTGGACTGCAGGCTACAGATTGAGTTCCCTATCACAGATTGATATAAGAGTATAGGCAAAGAGACAGGGCTAAGGGAATCCTTAATGAAAGACCTGCACTGGTTGAGTTTTTAGTTGAATCTAAAATAGAAGCTGTTGTTGAAAAAGGGATAATGCACCAATATAAACTTAGAAAATGCAGGGCAGGGATGTAAAAAATAAGACACTATCACGTTCCTACTTATTTGATAAAAAGAGTAATTTAAGGAATGGGTAGTGAATATGGTTTGAGAATTATCAGGGAAGATAGAAATGCCTTTAGAAGGGATAGGTATTCAGTGGGATAAAAATGAAAACAAATCTGAAAAACATGGTCAAAATAAGAGAGAAAATACATGGGAAAGAAGCAATAAAAATTTAGAGGGGTTGACGAAGGTTTTTGAAATATTGCAAAATAGTGGGGGATCTCATGAAACAGGAGCAGAGTGCTAAATGGAAATAAATAAGTATTTGGATACTATGCATGACTGCAGAATGGTTGCTGTTAAGCAGCTATTTTATAACAAATTTAGGGTGCAAAACTTTTAGCACAGTGACTTAGGGAACAGAAAATGGAATGAATTGTAGCCAGAGTTAAGGAGTCTATGACATGAATGGTAACCAGAGATTTTATATAGGTAGCAGAGGTATTCTGGAAATTTTGTGAAACTTGTATAAAGCAGAGCAATGGGGAACCAAGAAAGGGCACATATGTAAATAATTATGGAAGACTTAATTATGCCAAGATTAAAGGAGGATTAGACAGAACAATTAATACATGAAAAAGGAAAAGATTAAATAAAAATGGTGATATATAATCAGTGAATATGGAAGTCTCAAGAAAACAGAGTATTCCTATAGAAGTTTAGAAATTGGAGGGAAAAGATGATAAATGTGTAAAGTTTTTCTTAACATATTTTAAAAGGGAGGGAAGTACTGATTTCTTAGAATATTTTGTTGACTGTTATTACCTAAATACAGTAAAAACTCTTCATATCTGGTTTCATACTGACCCATTTCAATCTTAAATCATGATTACAAAGTATTTATGTTAATACTAGCTAACAGAATGACAAAGGTGTAACCAAAATTATAGATATGGACTGTTATTTTGTGGAGGGGAAGCAAATGCTTGGCAGCATTAAAAGAAGAATGTTGATCCAGATGAAAACACTGCTATATGTGATGGGTCTTGATGCAGAAAAAGCATTTAGTACTTTCAGAGTTTCAGCTGCAATTTTATAAGCAGGATAATGGTAGCATTCACTTTCCCAGACAGAGTAATGGGTACATAAGAAAGCTGTATGAAGGGTCAGAGGCAAACTGTGTTTGATCAGAGGACCCAGGCAGGGATGTCCTGTTTCCCCTTAGTTATTTGCTTTACATTTAGACAAAGAAAATAAGGGAATCTCAAATTCAAGAATATAACTGGAAATATTAGCTTTTTTTGCAGATTATATCATTTTGTTCTTGATAAATCTAGAAAAGGACAAAGGATATTTCAGTGTTGTGGAACATTCTGAGATAGTTTCAAGTTGAAAATATGACAGAGGCTATAGCAGTAAATTGTGAAACTATGTACCCAGGCATGAACTGGTTCAGCGATACTCATACTTATGGGTTCTTGATGAATTAAAGTAGTAGGTGTATAGATTAAAAATGTTTCTGTTATAGAGGTAAGGACACATGGGAAGAAAAAAAGAAAAGAAAATACAAACACTGAGAAACTAGAAGCTCTTGATTATGGTAATGGATAATAAGATACAGACAATGAAAATATGTCTAGCCCCCTTAGTGTTCCATTCAGGTCAGGCATATTTTTATCAACCAGAGAAGTTGTGGGTGATAATTAATAAAGAGTTGAAGGAATTTATTCAGAAATGGAAAAGGGCAAGAGTTAAGTGGGATAAATTGATTCTCTTCATAGAACAAGGTGCTTCATAGTTACCTGATTTGAATGGTTATTTTACAGCTATGCTGTTATGGCTCATAAACATAAGTCAAGTAAAGTTTTTTAAATCTAAGTGGAAAAGAATGATGATGGAACACTGGGGAGGGAAAGTTTAAGATATCAAGAGACAAAGATTTCAGATGCAGGTCATTAAGGATAACCATAACCATACATAATGCTATACTCATAAATTAGAAGAATGCATTTTAACAACTAAACGAGTGCAGGAAATGGAGAAAGGAGATTTCATCAACAGATAAGTCTGCAAGTAGGGTTATAGAAAATAGGCAAAAGGGGACTGGAATTTAATGGAGGAAATTAAAATAGGAACCAAGGTACTGGGAGCAAATTATTCAGGGGAAAGGTAACAGAGTGAGACGAGACTAAGCAAAATTTTGGAGTGCAGGTTAGAGACTGTCTTCCTTATCAGGGATTGATAGAATACTGACAAAGCGAATGGGTAGGGAACTGATAACTGCAAGACTAGCTCTGGTACAGTTTATGTTTGACAACAGAAGCTGGTGTCAAAGAAGGGATAATTAGTAGGATGTAAAAAATATTCCATGATAATTATAAGAATAAATCAGGGAAGGTTAGAAATGATAGGGAAAAGATAATATAAAGGTAATTTGCAAAAGCACAATGGGAAAAAGCATAAGACTGACAAGTATGGAACAAAATCTAGCAGGTTTAGGATTTTTGAATGGAAGTGTGTGCATAGGCATTTTTATATCCCAAGTAGACTGCAGAGGATTATTTCTCTGGTAGAGAGGAAACGCTGGAAGTTTGATAGGGAAGACAGGCAATTCAGAACATGTTTTTGGGAATGTAACAAGCTGGCAGATTTTAACAATTTCCTGTAGAATATTTTGACAGAAATGTTATGGAAACAAATATCTGTAACTTTGAAATATTTTTCGAGTTTGGATATAGGATCTGAATCACCTAGACCTAGCAAGGTTTTACTGAGTTTAATGTTACTTGCAGCCAAAAATCAATTTACAGAAAATGGAAATCAAAAATCTATTTCCAAATGTAAAAGAAGTTTTGGACATTGTCAAATATAAAAGAAATAGGGGGCAGAATTTTTAGAAAAGGCAATAAATAATTTTCACAGACGTAAATGAAATTTGTGGGAAAAGTGCATGCAGAATAATGATCAGGACGAGTGAGGTTTAATGTAAGACATGTACATACCAAAGTGGCTATTATACTCTATTATGGGTGTGATGAGGGAGGAGAGAGGGACGATAACTTTCTTAGCTCTAGAAGAAATACCTTCAGTGATAAGCCTGACTAGGTAAAAGTATTTCCTAAAAAAGTGGATACGTGATGAGATGATCAAAGGATAGTTCATTATCAAAGAAAGTGCCCAGGCTCTAATGAATAAGTCAACTTTCAAATGTTTATCACCTATGTGGTAGGTGCAAGGATGCCCACTTTTGCCAAAGGACACAGGGCTGCATTTCTTGGCATTTGCTTTTAGGATGTGTTCCTGGCATCCCTTATTTTCATGTTAGCCCCTTCTGAAGAATCTGTAAGTCAGGTTGGAAGTTATTAGCAGATACAAGTTTGCAGTCATCTGCAAACCTGGACAGTCACAGACCCTTGATGTCAGTCTTGACATCATATAAGTAAATACCAAAGAGAAGTAATCCTAGAAGCAATCCCTGGGGGAGACCACTGGTAATTGCTCTTTTCAGAGAGAGTGTGCCTCCCGCACTAATAGATTGTGTTCTGTCCATTAGCCAGTTTGCTATCCAGTAGGTGATATAAAGGTTTTCATTTAGTTTGGTTAATTTATTGATAATGCTAGAATGTGGGATGGTATCAAAAGTCTTAGCCAGGTCCATGTAGGCAGTGTGAATTGATTTTCCTGAAGCTAAAACAGCAGTTACTTGCTGAAAGGAACCCACCAGGTTCTAGAGGCAGAATATGCCTTTAACAAACTCAAACAGGGTTGGGACCAAAATGTGAACTTGTTAATATAGTTTGATTACTTTTATATAAATTTAAATTTGCCTATGTCACAAGTGATAATTCAGTAAAGGTGTTAAAAAAACTGGCTTGGGATCAGAGGTTGCAGATCACCTATGTCCTTTTTTTTAACAAGAAGCATCTTTATTAAATTATCACTTATGACATAGGCCATCATACATTTATGTAAATGAAAACAAACCATACTGACACAGTCCCAGTTGCAAGTATTTTACATCACAGATTATACTAATACAATTTTAGTTGCAAACATATATCAATTATGGTCTACCCAATCATTGCCAGTCAGACATTATATAGCTCATTCAAATCCTGCCTTCTTTTAAGCCTTGTTCCTCCCCTGTATGTATAGTTCCCACAATTCCCTTTTTAATATGAAATTTGCTCCTATACTTTTCTAAAGATCCCAATTCCAGTTGTTTATGTCGGTTACTATATTCTCTACTTCTAGCACAGTTGATTTAGACTTTGGTTTCCATTTTCTAGTAATTGCTTTTTTGATAGCCACCAGAATTAGACTAAGCAAGGCCTTACCATGTCTAGGCAATTTAAATTCTGTATCATAGCTCAGAAAAATAATTTCCCTAGTTACACAAATTTGCTCACAAGGCATCTCTGATAAAGTAATCTACAGGGAATCTTTAAAGTCCGCCAACTCCTTACACTCTCCCAATTACCTCTTTCTTTCCCATCATGCCTCCATCATTTACTGTCTAGTTGAGGAAAAAAATTCTATGGGGTATAAAAATACCTATGTACACATTTCCAATCAAAAATCCTAAATCCTCTAGATTTTGTTGTATATCTGGGAGACAGACTTATATCCTCCCATTGTTTCTTTGCCAATTGTTTATCCAATTTCTTTTCCCAATCCTTTCTAACATCCTCTGACTGATTCTTATAGTTGTCATGCAATATTTTGTATACTGTACTTATTCCTTTTTTTAACACCTGCTTCTATTCTAGATTCTACTAAAAACTCTGCCAGTGCTGGTCTTTCATTTAGGACCACCCTATTTTTTTCTCTTTGCCTATATTTTAATATCAGTCCTTGACAGGGATGGCAATCTCTAATTTGAAGTCCAAATAAATTCTCGGCATCTTTCCATTCTATTACCTTTCCCTCTCTAGTTATTCACTCCCAATACCTTGGTTCCTTTGCCAGTTTTCTCCAATATATTCCAGCCCCCCTCTTGCTTATTATCTGTATCCCTAGTTGAATATATATCCATCAGCAAAATCTCTTTTCTCCATTCCCATGTTCACTTAGTTCTTAGAATACTTTCTGCTATTTTATGAATATAATATTCTCCACAATTATTTTTATTCTCCTTAAAGGTTTGCAGCCAAAATCCCAGTCTATCCGTGTTTGTTGAGCTTCTCCCCTGTTCATTACCATCCATTTCCACTTTGAATTATAGGTTTCTGCTTGTGCTGTGCATAGCAGCATTAACTGTGTAGGTCTGAAATACCCCTTCAAATTGGTCAATCCCAATCCACCTTTTTCTATTGGAAGACTCAGCTTATCCCACTTGACTCTTGCTGTTTTCCCCTCCCAGATAAAATCATTCAGCTCTTTATTAATTGCTATCCACAACTTCTCCTCTAGTTGAAAAAACTATGCCTGACCTGTGTATAAGACTAAAGGGACTAAAAACATTCTACCTGCTTGTATCTTACTATCCATATCCATATAACAGAGCTTCCAATTTCTCAGTTTTTGTATGATCTTTTGTTTAGTCTCCTCCTACATATCCTTAGCTGCCACACTGGAATAATTTTTAATCCATACTCCTAAATACTTCATTTTATCATGTCCCCATAAATATGGATATTGCTGAACCAATTCATGTGTGGGTACATAATTTACCTCTATTGCCTTTGTTTTAGCTTCATTAATTTTGTATCCTGAAAAGATATGAAATGGTCTCAAACTGAAACCCTTTTTTATCAAATATACATTTTCAAGTGTGTCTCCTGTAGCATAGCTATTTGCATTTTACATGTTTGATATAGTTCACTGAAAAATTAATTTTCAAGGTGCTAATCAGGGTGCTGTTACTGTGATGCTTACTATGATGGATCTGAAGTCTTCTTAAGGCACTAGGTCTTACTGGCTGGATTCTGTTGAAATCAAAGTCTAGTTATCACTGTCTGTTGCCCCCAGAAACTTGCAGAGTGTACACTGATGCAGCACCAAAACTCTGAGCAGTAACCAATAAATTACTTTTTATAACAAATCACACGTACTACTGTTACAGCTTTAGTTACTGTTCTACTTTACTTCTCAAACAGCATGGTTGATATGAGAGATACAATACAAAAATATATTTAACAATGTTATCTGCTATAGTCTCTTTATTTCACACAGTTCAAATCCTGTTTTTCTCTTGGTATTCTATTTTGGACTTTGTATGAGAACATCTGTTTGCTGGTGTTTGCAGAAAAACATGTTTTCATCCTGTACTGGTATTGTTTTTTTAAGGAAACACCTTGTAGTAAAACATATACAAATGCTGACTTGATCATTCAAGCTTCCTTGCTTAACAATGTCATATGATAGAAACATGCACAGATTATTTTCCTGTTGTCTACTCTTTACAGAAGCAGGTTAACTTTCATCCTGTTTTTCACATTCTTGCCAAGTCTGTAAGAGGTCAGCTTTCTTTAGGAAAACATGTCCATTAAGCAAATTCCTTATTTTTCAAGCCACAGCCATTTTAGTATGGATGTTGATCACATATTACTAAACTCTATTTCTACATTTAAGCAAGCTTTATTTAATTCCTTGTAACAGAATTACTTTCAACCTTTTACTCACTGTTAAATACACTCTAACATTCACTACTCTTTCTATTTTGTATTTATCTGTGAGACCATTAACATTTAAAGACATTGCAAAATGCATCATTGTCTTAAAAAGTTATTATTCAAATCTTTTATGTATAACAGCTTTTTTGTTAACTGTCTAGTTCCAGCTTTTGTGTTACATGCATATGCTGTTTGGCAGGTTGATCTTTTATACAGTTGTTTCTTGTCATATCCATTTGAAACTCTGTCACATCTTACAAAACTTTTTTGTTTCATTGAAACCCCTCAAACAGCAACAAAACAAGCACACCCAATACCCACCTAAAACCTATTAACTTTATAATAACACACAAAACTATGTACATCTTCAAATGTGTAAATTTTAACTTCCTAAGAGGAACAGATGTTCCAAACTGGCAGCCACACTCACAGACTTGAGTTCACCTAAAATAAATATTATCCATGCTTAGACGCATGGTGCAGCCTGTGCTTCTTAGATTACCTATGTCCTTGTTAATAAGTTCCGTAGTGATGCATTCCAGTACTTTAGAGATAAGGCCAGTGAGGTTTATTGGTCATCAGTAGTGGATCCCCCACGATTTCAACTAAGATGACTACCACAATTCTCCATTCCTCTCACACAAATCCAGTGTTGAGGTTGAAGTAGAATAGACTTAATAACCAGTCTACCAGACACTGTTAGAGGCTAACAAGAAAGAAGCCTGGCACATTATCAAGACCTGTAGTGTTTTTGACCTTACATATGCATACATACAAATATTTCATGCAAGGCCATTAATGCCCTTCTAGCCTGTCAATATAACACAAATAGTTATTCCCATAATAAGGTTTCAGTCTGTTCTTAAAATATCTAAACTAGTGCTTGTTGTAATGTAATTTGGTAGTCTATTCTATGCATCAGCTGCTCTTTCAGAAAACCAGTTATTATACTTCTCATTCCTATAGAATCTTCTACATAGCTTGTATGATGATTCTCTACTACTTTTTGATAATCGCAAACATTCCCAGAGGTGCTTGTCTCTGAATGCCCTATGTACCTGAATAAGGTCTCCTTTTAAATATCTATATGAGGGTCCCCTTTAGAAACCCAAATGCTCACTTACCCAATTTCCAAAATGCCAAGATGAAAAGGTAGACGACTGCACAACACTGACATCTTGGAATAACTACTTTCCACTCCAGGTAAGTAACCACTTGGCCATCCTGTTGAACTTTGCCCATTACCCCCATAATAGTGTGATCTCAGAGTTAGTATATTTATTGGGTGGGTTTGCTTTCCTTTGGTTTTACTTTTTTGTCAGGAAGCCCAAGCGGTTACGTACCTGGAGTGGAAAGTTGGTGTTTCGGGATGTCGGTGTTGTTAGATCATCGGCCTTTTCGTCTTGGCATTTTGGAAGTCGGGTATGTGAGCATTTGGATTTCTGAAGTAGACCCCTGTATGAGACACTGTACATGTTCAGATATTTTAGTCTTTTATAACAGCTAAACTTTTCACATCCATGAATGCCCTTGGTACATATCTGTTATGTACTCTTTCCAGTTTATTCATGCTTCTTTTCTTATAAGGTTTCCATATTATTATTCCATACTGAGTTTGGGTCTAATTTAAATAAGAAACAATAACTTCATAATTTCTCATTTCCTAGACTTTATTAATCTTTTTTATACAACCTATAGTTCTAGAATTAGAAGTTATGTACTTACCATAACGTTCCATCTGAGTAGGTGGATTCATTTGTCTGCAACCTGTGGGTTATGGATCCGATATCGGATCTGAACCGGCATGGTTTATCCAGCTATGGATCCGAGCTCCTAGCTCCTCCCCTCACCCATAATGCCCTGCTCTCCCTACATGACCTCAGATCGAGTTTGCCCTGTATCAAAATACCCTAGAAACGGGTAACACATTCTATGCAGGAAACTGACAAGGCCAGGGGGATAGGAGGGCGGGATGGTTGCAGACAAATGAATCCACCTACTCAGATGGAATGTTATGGTAAGCACATAACTTCTAAATCTGAAGTAGGAGATTCATTTGTCTGCAACCTGTGGGACAGAGTCCCCAGCTACCTGAATCTTGGGCGGCCATCATGGAAGGATATTCCGGAGCACCGCGGAGCCAAAGGATGCTCTACCTCTAGATGTGATATCCAACTTGTAATGAGAAATAAAGGTATGAAATGACGCCCAAGTGGCTGCTGAACAAATTTATTTATTTATTTATTTATTATTTATTTGCAGTTGGTTTACCAGGATAGTCCATTGGGCCTAAAAGAACCCGTTTTCAATGGAGTCCTGGGGAGAAAAGCTCCAAAAAACAGACACACAAAATAGGTACAAACAATTTAAAAAGCCCTTAAAGAAAACCAGTCATCCAGAGGTATCCTAGCTTTAAAGGCCGCTGAGGTAGAAACTGACCGGGTGGAATGGGCATGGACTCCCTCCGGTGCGGGCTTCCCAGAAGCTTGGTAAGCTAAAAGAATACACTGCAAAATCCAGCGTGACAAGGAGACTTTGGAAATTGGCTTACCCAGATTGAATTTGGCAAAGGAAATGAACAATTGGTCGGATTGCCTATGACCAGCTGTCCTGTTAAGATAAAAACAAAGCTGCCTGTGAACATCCAAGGAATGCAGCTTGTATTCACCCTTGTTCTGATATTTAGGAAAGAAAAGAGGGATGTTGATGGACTGATTAATGTTTGCTTCCGAAGCTACCTTAGGAAGAAAGGAGGGATTGGTCCTGAGGTATACGCGGTCCGGATGGAAGACTAAGTAAGGCGGCTTCATGGATAAGGCTTGAAGTTCCGAAACTCTTTTGGCCGAAGTGATGGCTACTAAAAAAGCAGTCTTGAGGGATAAGAATTTAAGATCTACTGTGGCCGCAGGCTCAAAGGGGGGAGCGGTCAAGGCCTGAAGAACCAAGGAAAGATCCGCTTGCTTGACAGGGGGTCTAAGGAGAAAGGTGCCTTTTAGGAAGATTTTACATAATTTGGCGGACATAAGCGGTCCAGAGTCATGACCAACATGATAGTGAGAAATGGCCGCAAACTGCACTTTGACCGTGGAACTACTAGCACCATCATTAAAAAGAGTGGTAAGGAAGTCTAGCACCAGAGGAAGGGGAACCGTGAAGGGATCTAGACCCTGCCGCTCTGCCCAAATGGAGAATCGTTTCCATTTACTGCGGTAAACTTTTCTGGTAGATGGTTTATGAGCCGCTACCAGGATGGCCTTAACGGGGGACGAGATACCGGGAGTCCTAATTAGGAGTGGAACTGGAGCAGCCAAGCAGTTAGCTTCAGGTTGTCCAGATTCGGAGTTGGTAGGTTCGATGGGTGTGATATCAGATCCGGAATGGGATCTAGAATCCAAGATGGATTCACCGAGTGAGACCTTAGGTAAGGGAACCAGATCTGTTGAGGCCAGAATGGGGCAATGAGGATCATTCTGCACCCCAACCGAGAGGCTTTCTGAAGAACCTGGAGCATCAGAGGCAAAGGGGGGTAAGCGTAAAGAAGACCGGGAGGCCAAGCATGCACCAGAGCGTCTCTCGGGGAATCCCCTGGAAGAGGGATTAGAGCGAAAAAACTGTCGCACTTGATGTTTAAGGGAGACGCAAAGAGATCGCAACAAGGAGTTCCCCACTGTGCGAAGATACGTTTCGCTACTTGAGCATTGAGAGACCACTCGTACGGGGAGAGAATGGTGCGACTGAGCTTGTCCGCAAGGATGTTGGACCGACCCGGAATATGCGTTGCGATGAGAAAGCGGTTGGTGGAGATCGCCCATTCCCACACTCTCATGGCTTCTCGACATAAAGGATAAGACCTGGTTCCCCCCTGTTTGTTGATGTACCAGACCACCGACATGTTGTCTGACTGAATCGCAATTGTTCCCAGGGGAAGAAAGGCCTGAAGTGCTCACAACGCCAAGAGCACTGCTCTCATCTCTAGAACATTGATATGCAGGGAGGTCTCTGAGTCGTTCCACGTGCCTTGGACCGTCCGGCCTGCAAAATGCCCCCCCCCACCCAAGGCGGGAGGCATCCGTGGTCACTGTGGCAAGAGGGAGAGAAGCACAAAAGGGGCGGCCTCCGTGGAGATCCTGAGAATGGAGCCACCACAAGAGAGACCGCTTGCAAGCCTTGCTGATCGCAATGGGATGATGCAGAGGGAGAGCAAGGTAAGACCACTGAACTTGAAGTGTCCACTGAAGGACCCGCATGTTGAACCTGGCAAGTGGAAGAAGAGATATCGCTGCCGCCATGGACCCTAGAGCCCTCAGGACCAATTCCACCGGAACTGAGCTGGAGTGGAGGATGGCCCGCACCTGGAGTCGCAGATTCCGAACTCTGTCGGCTGTGAGAAAGGCTCTTAGCTCCCTCGTGTCTAACCTGGCACCTATAAATTCTATCAACCGAGTAGGGGCCAGGTTGGATTTTGCTACATTTATTGTGATGCCCAGGCAGGGAGCTAGATGAAGAAAGGAGTCTCGTGCCAAGGATAGTAGATGCCTTGTTGGGGCGGTGAGAAGCCAGTCGTCCAGGTACGGAAAGACCTGCACCCCCTGAAGCCTCAGGTGGGCCGCAACCACTGCTAATACTTTGGTGAACACCCTGGGGGCTGTGGTGAGACCAAAGGGAAGGACCCTGAACTGGTAGTGACTGGCTCCCAGCTGGAAGCGAAGAAACCTCCTGGAACGTCTGTCCATCAGTATGTGGTAGTACGCATCCTTGAGGTCTATAGAGCACATCCAGTGATTCTCTCCCAGGAGGGGGAGGATGGATTGCAAAGTGACCATCCGGAACTTCTCCTTGGGAACTGCCAGGTTTAATAGGGACAGGTCTAAAATTGGTCTTTGGTCCCCCGTCTTTTTTGGCACTAAAAAGAACCTGGAGTAGAACCCTGATCCGATCTGGTCTGGGGGGACGGGCTGGATGGCTCTTCCTCAGCAGATGGCCAATTTCTGCTGAAGCGGCCTCCCACTGACCAGGTGGAACGTCAGGGAGGGATTTTAGCTTTGGGACGTGATGAAAGGGGATCTTGTATCCTCTGGATATAATGCGGAGGACCCAGCGGTCTGATGTTATGGACTCCCATGCCGCTAGGTGCTCCGAAAAACATCCCCCGACTGCCTCCAGAGTGGAGCAGTCGGGCAACCCCTCAGGGCTGCTGCACGGGCCATTCAGAGAAAGGTTCTCTGGACCCGAAATTCCTGGGAGCCCCTCTGCCCCTGGGGCAGCGTCCTCCCTGTCCTCCTCTGCCACGTAAGGACTGGTTGTCCGGAGCAGGTTGGGATTGTTGCAACTTCCGGAACCACATCTTCTTCTGGCCCTTTTGGTTCCTAGAGTAGGACCTCTGGGGCACAGAGAAGCGGATTCCAACGGCAGACAGCGTCTTCCCGTCCTTCTCGCTCTGGGTCAAGGTGTCACGAACCGTTTTGCCAAAAAGGGCAGAACCATCGAAGGAGGCGTTCGCGAAAGACGCGTTGAAGGGCTCCGTGAAATCGCAATGGCATAGCCAGGCCTGGCGTCTAGTGACTAGGCCTACTCCTGCAGCTCTAGCAGCTCCCTCAGTAGCATGGGACAGCAACCGCATAGAGGTATTCGTCACGGACCGAAGAGTGGCCATACGGGTGGAGTGCAAAAGTTTGTCCTCCTCCGACATGGACTCTGGGGGGGATGCAGCATATTCTTTAATAAGATCGTGCTGCATCCTGATAACATGTGCCAGATAGTTGTGCGCCCTCATCGAGAAGGTCGCTGAACTAAACATTCGCTTCCCCAAGCGGTCCATCATCCGAGACTCCTTGCTCGGAGGATGGACTGAGGGACTCTCCTGGGCGAGTTCCCTCTTGGTGGCTGCTGCCGTCAACATGGCATCTACCGGAGGTCCCTTACTCCAGTGGGCACGGTCTGCAGGGGGGCTAAGGATTCTGTCTGGCCTTTTGGGGATTGGCTCCACGGTGTCCGGTTCCTTCCACGCCCTGGTGGTAATAAGGTCCACCAGGGGGTCGGCAGGAGGGGACACCCAAGAGGTAGACGGGCCCGCTTCGAATGTCTCCAAGAACACGGACTCGTCCGAGGAAGACTTAGGGGCAGACCACCCACCCCTTATGCGAAGCATTTCCATGATGTCTCCAAAGGAGACATCCTTGGGGGGTGATCTTGGGGAGCCTTCCCCTTCCTCCAAATCCGTGTCTTTAGTTAAAGACTCGGGGGAGCCTATGTGCCTCGTTTTACACGTGTGCTTGCGAGGTGCTTCCTCGGGGGGGCTGTCCGAGGAGCCCTCGCAAGCAGTGTCTTGTTCCAATGGAACAGCTTGGGGCATTGAAACGGGCTGTCCCAGTGGCCGGATGGCGGAAGCCTGACCCAGTACAGATGGAGTGTGGGACGGTGCCGAAGCAAGTGCCGGGGGTCCGGAAGCCCTCAACAGAGCCCTCTCCACTACATCAAAAGCCGAAGGGGAGCCAGCCTCGACCAAAGGATCTGAAAGTCGGCTCCCCCTCGGATCCGAAGAGTGGATCGGAACCGGCACCAAGACACTCGGATCCGAGGGACCAGTGCGCTCCGACACAGACGGCACCGAAGGCACACTGAGTCCCCTGGATCCGAAGCTCGGAGCCAGGCTCCGAGAGGTCATCTCTGAAACACTCGAGGGCAGGGTCGGATCCGAAGTACCTAGTACTATCGGTGCCGACCCACCCCCGGCTCCGAAGCTGCCCGGCTCCGAACACTCCGAACCCGGGTAGCGGGTCGGAGAAGGAGCTATGGGCTTGAAAAATGGGGTCGAGCTCCCCCCCAGAAGGGGGGGAGGCAGGAGCACTCCCATCTGCATCTGGGCCTGGATGAACCTTCTCATCATCCGGTCCAGATCGGCATCGGAAAGGCTATATGTCGACCTCGAAGAGGCTACCGAGGTAGGCCTTGAGTGCCGCCTCGATAGCCTCGACGGAGATCGGGTCTCCTCCTCCTCAGGCCCCGGTGAAAAGCACGGGGACCGGATCCGAGGGGGGGGAGAGCCAGCAGCCAAGGAGGCCGGAGGAGAAGCCCGCTTAGCTGGCGGGGCCAAAACGGAGGTCTCGGCCCACCGCTTGTGGTGCTTCTCTCTCCGGTCCTTTTTTCTGGCCTCCCTCTCCTCCAACCCAGCAGCGGGAGGTTGTGTCCCAGGTGGAGGAGGGGGAGCAGGCAAGGAGGGGACTGTAGCAACAGTACCCACCATGGGAGCGGAGGCCGAAGCCGAGTCCGGGAGCAGAAGTCCCGCCAGGACCAGCTTCGACCTCCGCTCTTTCAATGCCCTGGGGTTGAACCCTGCACAAATGGAACATCCAGAAGTGAGGTGTTCAACCCCAAGGCATCGAACGCACCGAGTGTGGCCATCAGCAGGGGAAAGCTTATGGCCACACTCGGAGCACTTCGAAAAAATAGCCTTTGGGGCTTCTGACATAACTAAAGTTTTTTTTTTTTTTTTTTTTTAACCAAAAAGAAAAAAAGAAGTAATTAGTGCTAAACTAGCATGCACACAAGGCCCCAATACAACACACTCAAACAAAACTCCGAACCAGCGAGGGGAGGGAATTAAAGATAAAATTTTAGAGGTAAAATTTTAACCCAAAACTATCAAAAACCTAAAGGAAACCTAACACAATCACACAGAATTAACTAAAAGAAAGTAATCTGAAACTTTTTAAGAGTTTTAGAAACACTTAGCTGAAGAGCTCAAGACGATCGAACTGGTTACCAGCGCGGCAAACTAGATCTGAGGTCATGTAGGGAGAGCAGGGCATTATGGGTGAGGGGAGGAGCTAGGAGCTCGGATCCATAGCTGGATAAACCATGCCGGTTTGGATCCGATATCGGATCCATAACCCACAGGTTGCAGACAAATGAATCTCCTACTTCAGATCTATCATTAACTAAATGATTGGTATGACCAGAAAAACCTCAGAACTGCATCTACTGATATACCAAGCTCCTTAAACGAATCTACACTTTCAGTCATTGTTTGCTGTATTAAATATTCACCTTTCAATTTATGTCTCCCAAATCTCTTATGCTTAGTTTTTGATGTACTTATCTGCATAATATTCTTCTGTGTCCAAGTGATCAATTTAGTCCGATTGGTTGGCCTTGGAAAAAACATTCAGGACTTTTACGGAGGTAATCAGTTGGAGTGGTGTGGGGTACTAATAAGTTCTAGAAAGTTAGAGAGAGATAAATGAATAAAGTTAGAGCTGAATGTGTTTGCTAATCTGTTGGCTATGTCCTCATGGGATGAGTAAATGTTGTTTTATTGTTTTTATGAGCCCTGAATATTATGGGCATTACATATAAGGTTTCCGATATAGTTGAAGAAGGCTTTGTGGTTGCCCTTAATAGGGGTGGCAATTCTCAATTCATATTAACTTTTGGGAGATTTAATTTTGTTTGTGATTTTTTTCAGTTCATTTCTATATCAGAGGGTATTATGTTTGGTTTTATGGGGTTATGAGTTAAAAGCATAGAACCCTGAGAGCACTTGCTATACTGTACAAAGCAAAAAATAAACACTATGTATGTGAAATCAAGTCCTAGATCAATAAAGATATAGACTAATGTTGTATTTTATATACATTACTGATATTAGTCCTGCCTCTAGAGTCAAGCTGTGTAAAGTGACTGAGGGCCAAGGCATTAACAGCCTAATGAAATTTGCTGAGGAGGAGTGATAAACATGATCTAAATAGTGAGATGAAGACAATCTGGTAACAGGACACAGGCAGGGTATTGTGTAAGAAGTAGGTACAGTAGTAGACTGGGTTGCAGGGCATAGCGAGTAGATATCAGGCTGGTATGTGTGTTTACAAGATAAAGGAAGGCAGACATACCTTTCTCTTATTGCAGAGATGGAGAAGAAGCATGTGCCACACAAGAAACAATGCAAGCTAGAAATAAGGCAAGCCAAACAGTGAATAGTCACAAGCAGTTGTTGGAACCTAGGAGACACAACTATTTTAGGGCAGTTAAGATAAGGGAATAGGAAGATGTCTGGCAGTTAGTGCATAGGACTAAAGCTCTGAACTGTTAATAAGCTGCTTCCTATGCCCAGGGTACAGGGTTTGATTCCTTACACCTTCATTTGCATACTGTTTGACTTTGATCAAGTCACTTAATCAGACTGTGTTCTTGGGCTGCCCCAGAAAAGGACTTTTTTTTTTCCAGTGGGCTTAACCAGTCAACAAACAAGTAAAAAAAGAAAAAGCATGTGTGGACCAGTGAGTGTGTGAAGCTATCTGAA
>NC_056738.1:414120717-414295717 GCF_019279795.1 Protopterus annectens | reverse complement strand
TGCAGGTACAAAAACTCTACCTGATAGGCGATTTGCCAATGGAACAGTTAAAAAAAACATTTAATAATGGTTACAATTTAAAAGACTTTGTCGACAGAGACTGTAACTTTGACTTAACTAATGAAAAGACATTTAGTAAGAAAAATTATGTCGTCAAAGGGACATTAAAAGATTTGATATATGCTTTTGGTAAAAAATTAAATACCATAAACGCAATTAAGCTAGACAATGCATATTTAAATCATTGTTTGTCTCTGAAGATAGTGCCTATGGGCTTAAGGTTCTTTAAGGTTCCTATGGGCATAGAAATAACACACAATGTTTTTAGTGAATTTAACTCACTGTTTGACACATTTGGTTTAGAGTATATGAAGACACTCATTAAGCATAATGATGCAAAATTATGCAAATGTATTGAAGAAATAGAGAATTTGAACTTAACCATTACACAAGATTTAGCATTTGTAGAATGGGACAGTCTATATTTTAAACAGTTTGACATCGCTGAAGATAGGGCAAAAAAGGCCTTTGAAAAGAAAAATAAAAAACTAAGTAGGGATAAGGAACAGTACGGATCTCATGAGATGTACAAATGGAATGTTAAAGAACAGGCAAACAATGGGAAAGGGTATTATAGACAGGATAATTCTAAATATAGAGAAAATTATAGAAATGAAGAAAATTTTTTTCAGTTGCCAAGAAAGGAATATTCAGCAAAATGGAATCAAGGGGGGAGATGGAAGAAAAAGTTTTAAATACTTCTGTGGAGAACACAGTGACCCCCCCCTATTACATTAGACGACACTACCAATGAGGAAGCAACACAGGTAATAAGCCATGATGGTGTGGTATACGAATATAATAACTTTAAGATATTTAATTATAGCAGTAAAAAATTAGAGACTACACATTTTACCCTTTTATCTAAAGGCTTAAAATTCGTACCCACCACTCATTTTAACCTTGTGGATAGTATTAGTGAATTAAAGCTATTCACCAGGAAATTAAATTTGGCCATGCAGTTCCAACACAAAGTGGGACAAACAGCTCAAACAAACTCATTTAAGAAAAAAAGTTGTTATATTCCTCATAACAATTTATATGTTCAGAATTATGAAAAAAAGTCAGTTAGAGACCTGTATGCTCTAAATAAGAAAGTAAGTAAAATCAAGACTCAAAAGAATCTAACTTATGAAGAGAATGTATTACTCAAGGAGCTGAAGTATGATAAAAGTATTCGTATTATGAAACCGGACAAAGGAGGTGGGATGGTCATCTACGATGCTCTTTCATACAGTACTATAATACATGATATATTACACAGCTCGGGTAATTATACAGTTTCATCTTTAAATGAGGTTAATTTAGCATACAGGAGAATAGACATGTTTCTGGAAGATTATTTACATGAGAACAGAATTAATGAAGAAACATATAATTATATGTTAGTAAAAGATCCGGTTATGGCCACTATTGTGGGCATACCCAAAATCCACAAAGATATTTCAAATCCTCCTTTTTGTCCTATAATCTCCGGAAGCAAGTCTAAAACTTTTCCCATTGGAGAGGTCATAGACAAGTTATTAAAACCTATCTATTCTAAAATTTCCCACATGACCAAAGACTCTTGGGAATTTTTAAAGAACTATCCCATTACAATAGAGAAACAAGATATTTTATTTACATCTGTGGATGTTGTGGACCTATTTTCATGCATCCCTTTGGAACAGGGTCTGACAGCTTTTACCAATAGCTTGAGAAAATATTCTGGTATGACATGGGATAGAATCACCTTGCTAGTAGAGCTTACTAGTATAGTACTTGAATATAATTTTATTTATTATGAGGGAGAGATCTTCAAGCAGACCAGAGGAGTGGCTATGGGGGCAGCATGTGCCCCCATATATGCCAATATGGTCTTATTGGATTGGGAAGAAAACAACATCTTTAGTAGTGAATATTTTGTAAATATTAATTATTACTCCCGATTTTTGGACGACATATATATTCTGTGGAAAGGGGATTTC
Organism: Protopterus annectens; assembly: GCF_019279795.1. Taxonomy (NCBI): domain Eukaryota; kingdom Metazoa; phylum Chordata; order Ceratodontiformes; family Protopteridae; genus Protopterus; species Protopterus annectens. Next base: position 414,293,690 of record NC_056738.1, on the reverse strand, counting down.
AACTCCTTTCAAGCGTTTATCCACTACCTGAATGGAACCAGTGAATTTTTGAAATTCACTTACGAGTGTAATCAGAATGGGGTAGCATACCTAGATACACTTGTCTCTTTAGAAGGGGAACATTTTAAATCAAAGATCAATAGGAAAAATACCTTTTCAAATTCTTATTTAGACTATAATAGTAATCACCCCAAAAAAGTTAAATATAACATCTACAAGGGACAATTAATCAGAGCATTAAGAATGGCATCTGATAGAGAGGACACTGTAGAAGAGTTGAAATTCATTACTGGCCTATTCAGAGAGAGGGGATATGATGAACAAATGATGGAAGATACAGGAATATATGTTCTCAAAGAGTGGGGACAGAAATACAAACCACTATTAGGACTTAAATATGTAGGCAGTGAGACCACAATAGGAATGAAAGGAACTATTAACAAAGGAAGTGATTCATCTTTCAAGAGAGCATGTATAGTTCAATATGGGCCATTTTCTTGCCAAGTCAAAAATATACTAACTAATAATTGGCAAATAATCCTAATGGATGATGATGCATATAAAACTCTGGGACCCAAACCAAATTTTGTCTTTAAAATGGGGAAGAATTTGAAATTTATATTAGAAAACAGCTATATACCAACTAATACAAAAGAGAAACACACAAACAAATGTGGAGCGTGCGGACAGTGTAAATATATTTGCGAAGAGAAAACTTTTACTTTAGAGAATGTAAGTAAGACCTTAATAAGACATACCCAAGGTAATTGCAAGACAAGTACGATAGTCTATATTGCCAAGTGTAATATTTGTCCTGCCTATTATATAGGCAGGACTGAAAGACAATTTAGGAAAAGGATTTACTCACATATTTACAGTATCAGAACAAAAGATGTGAAAAATGCCTTATACAAGCATATCAGTGAAGTAGGCACAGAACACTCTTTTAAGTTTGCAATTTTAGAAACTGTTAAAGTAAATCCTAGAGGGGGTAACTTAAAAAACACATTGGCATATAGGGAATATTGGTGGCAAGTATACACTGACGCTATGACTTTGCCAGGAATAAATGATTACATTACTGTTAAGCCACTTTTGATGATAAAATGATGAAGTAGTGCATATGTTTATACATATCAGAAAAGTACTAGTATCTTCACCATATAAAGATGGACACACTCAAATGGATCCACCCTTTAGTTTAGGGATGCATATGTCAGAAACTATTTCTTAATAATACAACCATTTTGGACAGATGTATGGAAAAAATCTTTGTTGTAACATGTATATACATATTTTTCATACACTTTCCAATTTTAAAGTTAACATGTTTTTAAGAATATAACTTTTTAGGAAGGTATTTTATGTATAATTTAGAAGTGTGTACTGTGACTTTAAGCATTTTACTGTTTTGGCGCCAATTTTGCGTATTTAAAAGTGAACAATGGGATATTCAGATTGTTCTGATGAAGCTCGTAACATACGAGTGAAAGCGCTTAACCTTTGTATCTCATTTTTACGGTGATTAAAACTTTTTCAAAAAGATCCAAGAGAGTGACGGATTTTTGTGGCGTTTATCTTACGGCCACAAGTTGGAGATTTATTGAACAGTTTTTTACTGAGGATCTCAGTGCTTTATTGTGGACTATTTCTGTTGAGTTCTGATCCATATACGAGTGTCGACAGCAGTTTGGTTACAATTTTTTGTTTTTTCCAAGTGTTTTGCAGACGCTGAGTTAAGTAGTTGACGATATATATATATATATATATATATATATATATATATATATATATATATATAGTATATGTTTATACTTTTATTCATATACATATGTGTATATATATATATATATATATATATATATATATATATATACATACACACATATGTGTAATTTTATATATATATATATATATATATATATATATATATATAATGTAATTTTATTTATATGTGTGTGTGTGTGCATATATATATATATATATATATGTAATTAATTTTATATAAATATATATATATATATATATATATATATATATATATATATATATATATATAAGCTCCATGGTCATACAGTAGTAGAGAAAGGACAACAGTTAATGTTTGTTGATAAAACCAACTAAAATTGGGATCTTTAGAAATGGGTAGGAGCAAATTACATAGAAAAAAATGGGAATTGTAAGAACAATATATGCAGAGGAGGAATGAGGTTTAAAAGAATGAAGGATTTGCATGAGCTATGTAATGTTTGACTGAATAACTGAATAGATTACAGGTGATGTATATTGTTTGCAACTAAAATTATGTCAATATGGTTTGTGATGTATAATGTTTGCAACTAAAATTCTGTCAATATGATTTGTTTTAATTTATGTAAATGTATGATTGCCTATGTCACATTTGAAATTTAATAGATAAATGTTTACTCACAGAAGAAGCCTAGCAGGCCCAGAAGGCATACACAGTGCACTGGTTAACCAAGGAGATGTATGTTAGCACAGCCTACCACTCTCCGAGTGGCAGCAATAGTGGACCCTGCGAGACACCTGGAAATGGGAGTTAGGGAAGTTCACAGGATTCACAGACTGGCCTACTCCTTACCTCTTGAGTGTTATCTCCCAGGGTAATGAGTAGACAGATAAGGATCTCGGGATGAAAAATGAATACGTTATAGGGCTCTTGCCCCCATTTAGAGTGACATGGTTATTGCAATGGCAGAACAACAAATGAGCCATTGGGAAACAGGCATGGATCCACTGGGCAAATGCTACTGACTAGCAAGAAAAGCAAATATCTGCTTGTCTAACATGTGAAGAGGGGCCAGAAAAACAACAGAAGAGACAACACAGTGGACAAAGAGGTGGAAAAGAATCCACTGGAGGTAACAGTGACACAGAAAGAAAGGATACAGAGTCTAGCATCAGAAGCAATTGGGAAGCCAAAAATGGAATGTGTGAACAGACAAAGGAAGACATCAAAGAGGCTTCAGGATGGAAAGGCACCTGTGCAAGGAGAATGTATCTTGTAGACTTGGTGTCTGATGAAGTCAAGAAAAAGGAGGTGGGGCAGAGAAGAAAAATGATGGGAAAAAATAACACAGCAAAGAAAAAGCATAATAAGCACAAAAAGCATTAAACTGCAAATCATACATGGAAGGGGATGATCTCAAAGAGCAATGGAAACATGAATACTGTGCATTGTTTTCCATAACAGTAGGTACAAGGGTAAGCAGCAAGGGAGGCTGGGGTAGTTAAGTATAATTCAAAAGAAACCAAATTCAAAAGGGAGAGAGAAAACGTTATAACTAACTCAGTGGCATAGAGGGATCAAGCTCTGACTATGGTGCAGGTGACTCAAGTTCATTTAGCAATTCAGCTGTCTGTAAGAGTTATCCAGGGAGGATGGGAGTGAGTTGCTAATGCTGACTCGTCCATCCTGGGGAGGAGGAAGGCAGTTACGGCTCACCACATGATTAATACTAAGCCCGAGCTCACAGAGTATATGCTGTCTGATTGAATTCATACTCATAAAGCCAAGGGCAGCACAGTGTGCAGAAGCCTCCCTCCTCTCAGAATACAGCAGTAGCAGAGCTAGGAGGAGCTGCTGAAGTGGGGAGGAGGTGTTATCAGGAGAAAAAGGTGTAGTGCCCCAGAGGTCCAGCAAGCTGACCCACTCCCCTCCACCCAAAACCCACCAGGGAATGGAAAGCCAACTGTGATTTCCCCATTACAAACAAATGGAATGTAGGTCTCTTGCTCAGCCTGGGATGCCCAATTTCCAAGCTGTCAACTCTCAATATTATTTTTGAAAGAAGGTCATGAATGACTTTTGATTGTAGATTAAGGTTTATTCCACAATCTTTGAATGTGTTGTATAATGTGGCTAGCTATCTTTTTTATTACCGATGTTTCATTTCATTTTTACTTTTTTTGATATAGTGTTACCTCCTCCAGTAGTGTTCCTGACAGGCTTTCAGTTAGAACCAGATCAGATGTTATCTTATAGGCCAGGCAGAGGTCACCGCTAAGTAAACTATAATATATAGAATTTAGGAATTATTGCACCTTTTCAGGTTGCTTCAGGTGGCTTGTTTGAAGGCTATAGAATGAGAACTGTATTTAATAATGAGTTGGGACAGGCTCTTTCTGGAATGAATAGATGTGTCCTTTACAATTAAATGACAACAAACATGCTTTTATAACTTTGGTAGGTCTCAATGGGGAATGTTTAGTTTCTATGACACTATCTGGCTCAATTGTAATTAAGATTATAGTTCTGTACAAATAAAATACTATTAAAACTGTGAACATCAAATATAATGGTATGAATAATCAGTTAATCAGTAAAACTCACTTTATCACAAATTAAAAAAGCTCCCTGGCTAAATGCCTTCAAAGTTTTTGTAGTGCTTGGAGCTACTATATCACAAGACACAATCTTAACAAGTGTTAAGCTCCTCCTGCTTTATTTGTTAAGGTTGTATCTCATGCTAGGCAGATAAATCTGACTGTACTTACCAGGAAACAACAGCAAAGATTTGTTTCTCACTGCTGTCTGTGATGGTAATGTGTCCTTGACTTCATCTTTATGAGCTTAGAAAGTTAACTAGAATAACAGGATTTGTGTTAGCCTACATTTTCTGAAGGATACAAAGTCTGAAACTCAAATGTACGTCATTATTTAGTGACTTCAGTATTTGGTGATCTGCCTGAAATCAACAAATTTTATGAGGAATGGACCAAACATATGAGGTAAAAAAATCTGGGCATTCTATGAAAATCTAGACAGTTGAAAAGCATAGAAGCTGAGAATGAACATAAGAAACTGTGTTGTACTGTCTTTCTGACTATATCACTAAGTGCTTTATGGCTTTGAAAGCTGACAAAACACTTAGCACTTTTTCTGTAACTAGCGCTACAAAGAGTAGATTAATCTCCATGTACTACAGAGAATTATGATCATGTCTCCAGTTACAACCCTTAATTATGTGTTCTCGACATGGGTGCTGAGTGATTTCTTGACATCCATGTCTCAAACATATAATAAGCAGGTGATGATCAACAACATGCTCTTAACCCCCTATGTTATGCATCACTTGGATAAAAACCATCATTAAATACATTTTTATGTGAAATTAATCAACCAAAAATCATAGTAAAGGAGAATGGAAAAAACAAAGAAAATGTTAGGAAACACTGGAAAACACTGGAAAATAACAGGAACAGAAGGAAAATCATTGTTAGGAGGGGAAATGGAAAATGACTCAATAAGGTTTATAGAGACATTGATAAGTGGAAGTAAATTACTACTGATAATGATAATAATAATAATAAATACAAATAGATATGTGTGTTAAATACTATAAATAGTTTTAAAGAAATAGGTTATTAAATAAATATGAAAATATAAAAGTCGTCTTTTAATTTAAGCAAATATCTAAACTGCAAGTCATCATTCAAGTCCCATGGTTCAAGTGCTTGGTGTTTGAAAATATGTTTTGCTTTTTACGACACACAGACAATAAGATATATTCTAATACAAATGACACATTTCAAGTAAGAAATTATTTAAGGATGGTGTTTGTCTAAGAAATATGTAGCAAAACTTTGAATGTATGTAGTCTAAGTGCTTCTTTGCTTTTTAACTGGTGGTAAATAAAGTGATTTTATTGAACAGAAGTTTGCAATTCTAATAGTGCATGCATTTATAATGTACCTATAATGATAAAATTGTTACCTACTATTGACCCTATCTCTTTAGTGATGGTGTCATATTTATACAATCTGACCATTTATTTTATCATCATAATTGCTATCCCTTTGCAAAGCCTCACAGTGATACACTTTGAGAAGAAAAACAATGAGTACCCATATGTCATTAATGGATCTCATATTGAACCAGCACCCTTTTATAAGGATCTGGGGATAATAATAAGAATAATAATAATAAGTAAGGATTTTAGTTTTAAATATCATGTCCACTGTATTTGTAAAAAGAGTTTAGGCAATTTGAAGTTAATATTAAGTACCATTTCTCCCAGGAGACTGCCAAATCTTGGGTTCCATTGTATATAGCTTTAACTAGACCTCGTATTGAGTACAAGTCCTCTTATTGACTAAACTCAATGGCTGATTACAATAAACTTGAACAAATTCAGTATATATTTACCTGTAAAGTTGTTTGTTTTAAGCGATCTTCCCTGGGTAAGTAAGCTGGCAGCATTAGGATTATACTCAGTCTTTTACAAACCCAGAATGGCTTTCCTAATGAAGTCATAGAAATGTCTTCATGGTGATACTTTGGCAGCTAATTTATATTTTGTCACTGACACACCATAAGTACTTGCAATTTCATGTTGTATCTGCATGTAAGTATTACTAAACTCTAAATCTTCACACCTAAATGGATTATTTGCAATACAAGTTGCCAAACAGCAGAACAAAGTAACTGTAGTAGTTAGACAAGCAGCAATGTTATATGACTTTAAATCACTGTTGAATAGCCACATAGATGATGATAACATTAATCCATATTATTTGGGCCACAAACCCCATAAAGACATTTCCTAAGGGCTCTAAGTTTGCATATGGAATACTGAACATTAACATTACTACTTTACTAAGTATGTATTTATTCTAGATGATTGTAAAGAACTTCTGCATTTTTACTGAAATAATTATGTTATCCATTTTGCAGTTGCCAGCATAGTTGGTTATCCAGAACATATTTCTCATTTTTATAACTGAAAAGAATAAAAAGGAAGTAGCCTCAGTATAAAGGGAAGACTTTTTTTTGTTCCTCAAGTTGGAGTTGAGGGGACACCAGTTTAAAGAACTGACCATATGCATCAGGTGATCTAACTATACAGTTCTGTAATTGACAGTAAAAGTAATGGGAAACAGGGTACTTACAGGTTCATAGGTTGTTACAATGCAATTGATCAAGCAGGTAATTTGTAAACTAGCCACTGCAATATACGATACTTGCTACCCCATTCTATGGCAGTTTGTGGGGGAGACTAGGGATGTATTTGTGGATAGTCATCCTTTCATCCAGGTTGCATTTGAAGAGAGTAAGGAAAATACTTTATTTAACATGAAGGGGAGGGGAAGTGTGCTCCAGAGAAGAAGAATTATCTGAGTGACCTAACATCTAGCAGGTTCTAGTTATGTAATAGTGAAAGCTAAGTTTTTTTATTGTGGATGTTCATCATGCAGCTGGTTTTACAGCTATGAAGGAGATCTCACAGGACAGGGTGATTTCAGTCCTTGTTAGGCCAGACAGAGGTCAGCAGTAAGGAGTTTGTACAAGACTGGGAAGAGAGGCAGAGTTTAAGACACTCTGCATAGGTAATGAAACTCAGCCCCTTTATTTTCTTTATGAAGAAACAGCGGGGTCTTTCAGATCAGATGAAATGTCTGTAAAGGTATGTCTAAAGCAAGCACTGTATTCAATTATGGGCCTAAAAAGAGAGATTCAGAACAGCACAATAACATCCTTGGACCTGGAGGAAATACCCTTAATGATCATCTGGGATGAACAGAAGGGTTTCCTAACAACTCTGGCTACATTATGGTCAAAGGACAGCTTATTGCCAACAAAGGTGCCCAGTTCTCTGACAACTGTATCTGTGTAGTAGGAACAAGGGTGTTTCTGTTTGTCATAGTATACAATACTACATTTTTTTATATTTAGCTTTAGATCATGTTTGTGGCACCATTTGTTTATGAACATTAATTCTTCTTGTACAGTTTGGGAGTCCTCAAGTTGATGATTACATCAAGTTTGTTGTCAGCAGAACTCTGGCTGGACACAAAAGCCTGTTTTCACTGGAGGCCTGGAGAAAAAAGCTCCACTGCATGCAGTAAAATCAAAATCTCTTAAGGTATATAATATTAATAATGTCAGGCAGAATACAATTAAACTAAATTTTGCAATGTCAAAAAAGATAAGATAGTAACTATACATACAGTCGTAAGGCTTCTTATGCTAATTATACTATTTACAGATACAGTTAAATAAATAAATATGCAGTGAGATAAATGCCACAACATGGAGTACTGATTTATTTACAAAGGGTGGATAGCAAAAGGTTCAGGTAACTTTGACATACAAATGAAATGAGTGGTAAGAATTAAGAGATGCATAAGTAGGGTTCCTATTAGAACAACAAAAACAACGAAAATGCATTTTGTCGAATGTGTTTTTGTCGACACATGTAGAGCGAACACGCAAAACAGTGAAGTGGCTGTTCAGCGAATTCTTTCCCTGGGAAAGAAGTTGCTTGCCTTACCTGTTCTGAAGTGTAGTGTGGTCCCTTGTCTGGTATAGCTCCCGAGCATGATTGTGCAACAGTTACTGACCTTAGGGTTAGGGTGCAGGTTAAGGTAAGTGCATTATGTATGAAAGTGTGTACTGTTTTTTTATTTTGTGTTAGATGTATGGTTGAGTTACATGTGTATGTGTTTTCAGCTGTTTACTTTTGTTTTGGGGGGTAGGATTAGGGTTAAGGTAAGTGTGTATGTGTTTGGAACTGTTTATGTAAATGTGTGAGAGTTACTGACCTTAGGGTTAGGGTGCGGGTTAAGATAAGTGCATATGTTTTAAAATGTTTACTGGTTTTTTTTTCGTTAGATATATGGTTGGTTTACGTGCATATGTGCATTTAGTTGTTTACTTGTTTTTGGGGGGTATAATTAGGGTTAGGGTATGTGTTTGGAAATGTTTAATGTTTTTTTTTTTGGGGGGGTTGGAACAGCGATTTCTTTCCCTAAGAAAGTAATCGCTGTTATGTGGTTTCGACATTTTCAGCGTTCGCTGAATATGTGTCGATGAAACACCATTCACTGTTTTCAGCATTCGGTGTTTTAATATGAACCCCATAAGGAGAAGGTGGGATGGGTGAAGACAAAGTGATAGCTGGTAAAAGAGTAGAGGAAAACAGAGGTATAGTAGAAGAGGAGGAAAAAAGCAGGGATAGTATACTTATCCTGGAGATATACAGCTACAAAGCCAGGATGTTGAGAGGTGTTTTAAATGCCTGCTTTTTTTTCAAGACACCTGAGTGCATGAGGGAGGGCATTCCAGAAAGTAGCGACAGAGTGAGTATAAGGAGGCTCCTGATGCATTTGGGGCTTTAAAGACAGAGAGAAGGAGTATGTCTTTAGAGCAAAGAGCTTTGGTAGGGTGGTAATGCTGAAGCATGCCTTTTACTGTTGGATACTTATCAGGGTAGTATATCAGAATATGAGCTAGTAGTAGCTGACTATACTGGAGGTGATGCGAGAGTTCAGTCCAGTTTAGTTGTTTAAGGGCAGAACAGAAATGAGTTTTTTAAGGGGTGATTTGCAGCAAAGAGAACTGTTTTATTGTAGCATTATTCCAGCTTTGTTCATGTTGATGTTTGTAGGTTAGAGAAGAGTGGGGAGGCACACAGTAGGGTAGGTAGGAGGTAGGCTTTTGTTTCTCTAGTTCTGCCTGTTAGTTAGGGTTTTATTCTATATAACAGGGTAGGTGGGGTTTTGTTTTATATAAGAGACTGACCTTTTGGTGTTTTTTAATAACATCTTGGAAGTGTAGGTCAAATTTCATGTTGTCATCAATGGTGACTCCTAAAACTTTGGTGTTAAGAACCCATTCAATCAGGGTGTTATTTAATGAAGTGATTTTGACAAGAGTTTTGCTTTGAGAAAATATTATAGGGGTGAAAAGCAGTAGTTTCATTTTTTGGAGTTAAGTACTTATTGTGAGTTGTCTAGCCAGGATTCTATGGCCATAAAGGATTCTTGGTGATTTCTTGAAGTTTTTGTAGGTTAGAGGCTGGGCAGATGATTGTAGAGTCATCTGCATATTGCATAAGAGTGGTGTGCCTGGAAGCAGTGTATAGATCATTTATAAATATGTTAAACAGGAGGGGTCCAAGTATGGAACATTGTGGCACTCCTACAGTAATGAGTAGAAATGGTAACTATTCCTGCTGCCATGTGACTGCTTGGAACCTATCTGTTAGGTAGCTATTAAGACCTAAGAAGCACAGTTTTAGTAATAGGTTAGGGTGAGAGATGATATTAAATGCTTTGAACAGTTCTGGGAATAAGGAAGCTATTACGTTTATATTAATGATATCAGCAAATTGAAGTAGGGCAGTAGTCGTGCTATGGTTGGGACAAAAAAACATGTTGTGTGGGGGGAGAGAAGATTTTTTTGGTTAGGTATTGCAGTAATTGGGAATGGATATACTTTTCTAATATTTTAGAAGATGGTGACTGGATGGTACTTGGTCTGAAGCTGGAATAGTCAGCAGCAGTAGGTCATCCTTTATGAAGAGAAAGTGTGTATGCCTTCTTCAAAATGGCAGGGCCATGATATTCTAGAATGGATCTATTTATTAGTATGGAAACTGGATAAGAAAGAGCTTCAGTTGCAATTTTTAGAAATTCAGGAGGAAGGATGTCTGCAGTTAAGCTTGTAGTTTTTAGTTTTAGGAGATATTTTTTTATGTTGGTGGTAGGGTTGGTTTGATGGTGGGGCTGTCTTTGATAAGACAGGCTACAGCTTGAAGGAAGTGTTTTTTAAAGTTATTAGGGACTGGTGAAGAAGTATCTTCTGTGGAGGGAGGGGGTTGTTGAATTTGGTCTGGATTTTGTAGATTTGGACTGATGACCAGATTTTTTTTAGGATTATTTTGATGTGCCTTCTGTAAATTAAAGTAGTGGAGGGTTTTTTTTTTTTGTCATGCCTTATACTGTGTCTGGTTTTATTTCTTATCTGTGTGTGTATTGTAGATGTTTTCTTGGGATTTGTTGGCGATTTAAGCTTTCAAGGCCTTGTCTCTAACCACCATTAGTTGCCTTGTTAATGTATTAAGTTTAACTCTTTTTCTCCTGATGAGAACATGGCTGTTTGGTATATTGGTAAAGATTTTGTTAAATTTGCGGTAGTTAAGAGAATCCAATATAAAGTAAATGCCTTAGAGGAGGGCTTGTTATATCTTGTTGATGACTTATGTGCTGAGAAAAAAATACAGGTCAGTACTGGTAGTGGGGGTATCAGATACAGTTTGTGCCCAATCTATATTAAAGTCCTCAAGGATGATGGTTTCCTGGGGTATATTGGTAGATGTCCAGGATAGTATGTCTTCGGTTCATAGGTTCATAGTTTCATAGGTAGGTACTAGGCTATTGGCCCTAGGGCCTATATAAGCCTAGCCAAACGGTACCCTGGCTTTTGCCACCCAAGAAAATTATATTATTATTATTGTGTTGATATTATTCCCAGGGGGAATATATATGGCTATAGTACATATGATCTTATATGAGTTTAGCTTGAATAAAGCAATATGAATCTCTGCAATACTGAATGAGGAATTATTTTTCTGATAAAGAGATATGTTCAGGTATTTTGGGTATACAGTAGCTACCCATCCACTTTTTTGAATATATTCTCTGCTTGAAGGGTACTATACCTTGGTGAGAGGATTTCAGTGTCTTTGACTTTGGGTTTTAGCCATATTTCTGTGATAGTGAGGATGTCAAGGTTATAATGAGATACAAAAGCATGCAGTTCAGTTACTTTGTTACAGATGCTTCTAAAGTCAATGTTTATAAATTTTAAACTTGTTTTACCAGAGTTGCATGATTGAAATGATACATTATTAATGGTTGTACGGGCCATTATATAAGAGTCTGTAGTGGTTGGACCTAGCTTGGGGTGAATGCCACCACATAGCTGCAGACTGGGTAGGGATAGTTAGAATATACAATGCCAATTGGTTTTAAACTTGTTCTTTGTGACTAGTTTATAGGTTGGGTTAGTTATTTTTATATATGTTTGTTTGAAAACATGGATGTGAGATACATTGTAAAGGTTGTGGCTTTAACGTCAGGCAAGTAGATACCAAATAGGAATGGCCCTAGTACTGAGCCCTGGGGGATACCTTTGATAACAAGCCTTTTCAGGACAGTATGACCCAACCTTAATTTGCTGGGTTCTGCCTGTGAGTCAGTTTGCTATCCATCAGGCAGCATTAGGGCTTACATTTAGTTGGATAAGTTTGTCTATTATGCTTGGTGACAAATGGTGTCAAAACATTGGATAGGTCAAGGTAAGCTGTGTGTACCAACTTTCTCTTCTCCAAGGTTTCGGTGACTTTTTCAAAAAAGCCAACCAGACTTAGCAGACAGGAACTGCCCTTCAGAAACCCAAACTGATACGGGTTGAAGAAATAAGGCTGTCAATGCCCACATTTATGAGGTCCATAATGATGTGTTGCAAATAAGACCTGTGAGACTTATGAGTCTATAGTTACCAGGACAATTGCTGGGGCCTACTTTATGTATGGGAATGACCACCTCAGTTCTCCAAGTCTCACACATAAAGCTAGAAAAGAGACTGAAGTTGAAAAGGTTGCCGAGCAGTTCAGTAATACAATGGAAGCACCCCAGCACATTGTCAGGACACAATGAGATAGTATTTTTCACCTCTGAGAGTCGAGATGACCTTTAGGACTCAGTCAGTGGAACTGTTTGGGGAGCTCTGACAAAGGACAAAGTCTGTAGGCTAGGTGAAGATGGGGAATATTTGAACTTAATTTGTTAGCTAATAGTTCAACTATATCTTCAGGGCAGAGTAAGTGGAGCTATTATGTATCAGTTCAGAACAGTGATGGGTGTTGTTTCTAAGATTCCTGATATAAGTTGAAGAAGGAGTTGTGTTTGTCTTTGACAGAAGAGGAAATTTTTAATTTATACTTGGACATGGAAGATTTGTTTTTTGTTTCTAATCTCTAACTTTTTGAACTTAATTTTGAGGTGGGGTATGAGATTTCTTTGTAATAAGGTAGAAGAGTTTTTTCAGACTGTAATAAGGTAGAAGAGTTTTTTTCTCTTGTTCTAAAGCTTATTTATGTTGGAGGTTTTTATTTTATTTTACATTTGTTTACTGGAAAAGTCTGACTGGACACAGGTCCTTTGTCAGCATAGGCCAGGGAGAAAAGCTTCACATACAACACTATTCAATTCGGTATACAGAAGATAAATTGGTGTACATAAATCAGAACACTTAATAAAACATATGATAGTACAAATGACTGACAAATATATTACATGAAATTATTGTATGAATATTCATTTTACACAAGTTACATTTTTACGCATGACTAAGCAGAAAGTAAAACAAGATTGTAGAGATAAAAAAGTTGGTAAAGCAATATGAAAAGGGTGGAATGAGTGGGTGAATAAGGTAGAAGAGGGACAAGAGTTAGAAAGTTAGGGGAGGAAGTCTGCAATGGCAAGAGTTAGATAGTAAGTGTAGCAGGAGGGAAGGAGTTAGAGAGAGAACAGTAGAATTTGAGATGCTACCCAGGGGAATAGTTACAGTCATTAGTTCAGCAGGTGTGATTTTAGAGCTGTTTTGAAAGAGGCAGTGGAAGCTGTAGCTAAGATCTTGGGAGGGAGGTTATTCCACCAAAAGTGTTTACATCTGGACTTGACATGCATTTGTTACAGATATGGATTGCTGTCTTAATGCAGGTTTTGAGATGAGAACAGACCACTGACCATCAGCTTGTCTCCAGGTCCTCTAGTCATTTAATGGGTCTACCAGATCTGCCTTAGCTTCTCCTGGGCTAAACCCAACCCACATCTGGAGCCAAGGAGATCAAGGATCCTAGTATACCATCACACTGTTGACGGGACTGTTTTCACATTATGCTCTAACTTCCCCAGTGCTCATTCACATGACATCCAAGGTTGGAGATGGGCAAACAATACAACAAGCTGGTGTACCATCCTGCCTCTGTGGTGCCTCAGCCAGTACTCCCGCATCCCCTTGGACTCTGCCCTCCAGTGTGCCTCCAGCCTCCGCTGAACATCAAATGCAGGCTGTACATGAGTGCAAGCCCACCACAGGATAGACAAACCCATCCTACCTGCCAACACCTCAGACACCCGATTTGTTACTTAAACCAGGGAGCCTAGGCCATAGTCAGGGCTTTATCCCTCTATACCACACTGCTTGCTACAAAAGAAACAGTGCTTGCTTCTGGATGTTCGGGGGAAGATGCTCTTGAAGCTTTACATCATCATATAGTTGAAGCAAGTTTACATTAAAGAAATCTCTGAAACTGGAAGGATTTGTAAGTGTTTTGGGCTTGGTTCTAATATTCAGAGCCCCTATATGATGGTCAGACCTAAGCAAGTGTGAATTATAGGCACATCACATACTGATGATATCTTTGTAATGATAAGTTCCAATGTATTATACCATCTGACAAAGGGACATACACTCTTGTGCAGTGAGGTTGCACTACTGAACTCTAGGAAATGTCTAGCATATGGATTTGTGAACGTGTAAATATCACAGTTAACAGATGGATAATTGAAATCTGAAGTATAATAGTATTTGGCTCAACAACAACGGACTGCAGCTTATTTAGATATGCCTCATAGGATATGGGTGTCACTGAATGGGTTCTTTAGCTGGCTAGAAACTGGAAAAAGATATTATTTACAGTTTACAGGATGTAAAAGAGTTTGCAGTCATTATCTAGTGATTTAAATCTATAGATGGAGTCATGAAGAAATATGGTCACAACAACACCAGATACAGAGGTACCTTTAGTTGAAGATCTGAATGTGTGATAAGCATTGAACCTAGGTGAAATGATATTTCAGTAATGATACAGATGTCAACATCCATTTTTAAAATATTTATTAAACTGCAATTTAAACAATGATATAAGTACATACATATTTATAGGAAAGAAAACATCCTATCGTCACATTTTCATTATTTTCATGCAAAATACATATAGGTATTCTTATTTAACAATTAACATTCACTCCAACATTACATAAATTGCTCAGTTCCTACTTTCCCTTAAATTTCACTCCTCCTTCTCCTGCACATTATTTTGTGTGTATTGTTCTCACAAATTCCATTTATTGCTATGTAATTTGCTCCTTCCATCTTCTAAAGATCTCACCTCCAGTTATTTTATCTCTTTTACAATATTCAATATTTCAATTACAGTTGCTTTACATTTTCATTTCCATTTTCTAACAACATTAAACGTAGTAAAGCCTTACTATGTATCTGCAACTCTGATACTATTTCCCAGTTCAAATGAAACATTTTCTTAGTTACAGCCATTTGATCCCCCAACATTTCAGACAAAGTACTTGTCTGAGAGTGTTTAAAAATCTACCAACTTGTTACACTCCATAAAATATGTTCCCAGTGATCTCTCTCTCTTTCCCATCACACCTCCAGCATTTGCTATCTACATTAGGAAAATCTCTCTGAAGTCTGCCTGGGGTATAAAAATACCTATGTAAACACTTCCAAGCAAAATTCCTAAACATTCTGGACTTTGTTGCAAACCTGAGAGCCACACATATGTCCTTCCATTGTTCCTTTGTAAATTGCCTTCTCAGTTTCTCTTTCCAATCTTTTCTAACCTCCTATGATTGATTCTTATAAGTATCATGCTATAATAGTTTATGTCTTACTAATTATCTGTTTTTAGCGGCAGCTTTTGTTCTAGACTCAACTAAAAACTCTGCTAGAGCTAGTATTTTGCTTAGCACTCCCCTAGCCCTTTCTCTTTGTCTATACTCTGAAATGAATTCCTAGTAGGGAAGGCAGGCTCTAATCTGGACTTCAAACTCTTGCTTTGATTCATCCCACTCTGTTACTTCTCCCTCTCTAGTTATTTTCTTCCAATACCTTTGCCGTTTTCCAGTTTCCTCCAGTGAATTCCATCCCATTCTTGTTTGTTGTCTATACCCCTACTTGCAGTCATCCCTATTGCCAACATCTCCTTTCTCCATTCCTGTGTTGGCTTAGTTCTTAAAATACTTTCTGCTAGTTCATTAATATAATTTTGGTTTAATTTCTTTGAGTCTTTTTAATACATAACAGGAATGGATCCCATTCCTAAGTCAGGGTATGTTTAAAGTTCATGAAATTAGTATTGTTTCAGGCTTTGATTTTGGCCACAAGTGCTTTTCATAGCACCCACGATGTGCCAACAACTGACTCCTTCTATAATTCATATGGAGTTACATGCATCAGTAGCATATCTAAATATTATTATATTTTTTTTTTATGAGACCCATTACTCCTACTATTAGTGGAACTGTCTAGGTATCCTTCTTCCCCCTTAGTCTTGTTTCTCATGCAAATCCTTTTGTGGCTTAGTGTCTATCTGTATATAAGACACTGTAATCACTAGGTGCAGCAGTTTCAATGATCAATGCTACTTTTGTCTTCTTTTCATGAACTGGTTTTCTTGCATCTATTTTCTGAACTGTTGGTAATGGGTGATCCCATGAGATATAAATTTCATCATTCGCTATAATGCTTTCTGGCTCATGTTTCCAATGCTTTTCAGCTACTTCAATATTGTAATGTTTGCACAATCCCAATGCAACAGTCTTGACACATCATTATGCCTTTCAGTATGTAGGCCCTCTGTCATGAGTATGTCACACCCAGCAAAAAGATGTGCAACTGTTTCTAGTTCTGTTTTACAAAACCTGCATTTGTCTGTTTCTCCCACGTGTTCAATGGACTTTGAAAAATAATGTGTACGTAGTCCACTATCCTTGGCCGTCATTATTAACCATTCATCTCTCCTTAACCATTCCTGCATCAAATCCTTATCAACACAAGGTTGTTCCATGAGATACTCTGTACTTGCTACAATATTTATGCCTTTTCCACATTTCTTTTATTCTCATCTGATTCTTCTTATATTGTTTCTTTTGTTTTTTAGGCACATTCATTTGTTGCCTGATTTTTATCTATTTCTGGTTTGAGTTCCATTTCCACCTGACACTGATATGCTTCTGCTAAACTAAGCAGGGAAGTCATCTAAGACTTCTCCTCATGTTTTAAAACTTTTATTATGTTTGATCTGGTGAGATCAGCAGATGTGTATGCAGTACCACTACTGCAGTTCTATACATGTAATCAATTTCGAGGAGGGCCATTCAGAAAGAAAAATATATAATCTTGGTTTACACTGATTTTTATAGATCATTATTAAGTGTGAAGCATTGTACTTATTCTCCTTTCCAAATGATTCAACACCTTTTGGAGCCAATAAATCACCACAAAACTGTAAGTTAGAACAGGAAGACCAAATTGCATTATAGCGTGGACTTTTTCCCTATGTCAGGACTGTTTTAAGTATTAATTTTAGCCTTCTAAAGTATTCCATACTGAGTTTTGTTTGCATTGGATGTTTTATTACAGATCCTTCATCAGTTCCCAAATATTTATACATACCCTCCTGCTTAAGTTCCTTTATATAACATTCCTGTCCCAGATTGATATTTTCTTAGTGTTGCAGCTTTCCTGCTTTAACCACTGCTTTTGCACATTTATCAAACCCAAATGGCATTCTTATATCATCTGAGAAAATTTAAACAACTTGCAATTGTGCTTTCAACTCCTCATCTGATGAAGTATAAAGTTTTAAGTCATCCACAAAAGCAGATGTGAAATCTTTAAACTTGGCTGTTTTCTGGGCTAGTCTGTTAAGTAGACAGCTTAATGGGTTAAGGGCAAGACAAAAAGCAAAGGTGATTTTATCCATGGGATAATAGTTAACCCTTTGTCATGGCTTAGCTGCAAAGTAGTTTGCCACTTCTTCATGGTCACTGTAATATAACTGATAAATATAGGGTGTATCTTACAGATCTGTAAATATTCCTTTATCCATAAATGTGGGATGCTGTCAAATGCTTTTTTATAATCTATATATGGCATACTTAGATTATTCCCCTTTTTACAATTCTCTGTTATGGCTCTATTTAGCAACAAATGATCATTTGTTCCACATGACTTCCTTTTGTTGTCTTTTTTCTATTGCCGTAGGCATGTTTTTCTCTATATGACTATAAACTCTGTTTGCATCAAGCCTAGTACATAGTTTGTACATCTTCAAAAGGTAGGTTTTTGGCCTTTAGTTTTTAGGATGGCTTGTAGGTTCACTCTTAAGGAGGAGTATCCTTTTCCTGTTGTTAATCAGGCTGTTGTCTTTTTGGGATATGCAGGCAAGTAATTTTTACTCAGTGCTAAATCTCGGTGTAAAGATGTTAACTATAAATTAGCTATAAATTAGGTACTGCATCTGGAACTGGGGTTTTCCAATTAGGAGCTTTTCTTAATTTTATTTCACTTTCTTTGGCCATTACTTCATCCCATTTCATATCCTCTACATTTGAACTCCTTACTGTTTGTGATGCCCCTGCCCTGGCCCAGTAATCAAGGTGCCTAAATCCTCACCACTAACACCAGTGAGGGACGTGCACATTGGGAGGATGACACGTACACACAGTAAAGTATAATTTCCCTTAAGAGCACACAGAGATCACAGTCAGTCTGGGGCTGGTTTCTCTCTCTCTCTCTCCAGATTCCCAATAAGACTCCCCACTGGCACAGCTATAGGGTTCAGATCTCAGCCGAGTGGTCAAGCCAAAATCTCCAGCACCCTCTCAGTCCAACCAGTGCTTCGTGTCCCTGCCCAAGTATCTGACACACGCACACACATTTTGAGATTTGATTTATTTGCAAACACACAGACATCCCTGGGGAAGGCTGGCACAGGTTTACTAGCTATGCACCCTTCTGCGCAGACTATAACATAGTAATCACTACCACCAACCACTTCTTATCAGCTATCATAAGGCCCTTACAAAGGGTGACCAATTCTACTGCACAATGTTACTGTTATCCAAATGGTAAGTGTGACCAGAACTTTTAAGGCTATTCCAGAGTGTCCTGTACAGTATCACCAAATACATATGCAAGTACTCTAAGAGCTTAAATATCTCTACACAAAACCAGACACAATTAAAAGGTTGAAATATATTTAATAATAAATAATAAAAGCACAAGACAATACTTATTAACTCAACACAGTGAGAATATAGTTCAGAATTACAGGAAATATTTTAAAACAACATTACAGAACAGTGTCACATAAATACAGAAAACATCTAGACTACTCTTGCTATATTCCTATCTATCTCTAAGAGATACTATGCTCTAAATGTCTTATTTACAGAGCCAGGAAAAAATATAGATGAGAAGTGCTGAAGAGATGTTTACAGGTCCAGAACAAAATACAAAATGCACACACTCTCTCTGAGATAGTTCTTAAATTAATAATACACATTACTGCTTGGTTAGCTAGATGGCATCACTATTTGACACCTGCATCTAATTCCCAGGCTAAACAAATACCAACAGAATTTAACATGTCTCTATGAAAAATACTTATCTCTTAGAAGCTTGCTTGAAACTGGAAGTCGTAAAACTATTAACACTTTTACATTTTAAACTTAGTAATTATTTCTGTCTTAAGACAATAGAAAGAAACTCTAGCTGCAGACATTCTGTTCTAGCTGTGGTAAACACAATCGTATAACTCTTTACTTTTTTTCTCAGAGTTTTCAAGTTAACTCTGTATGTCCTAACTTCTGCTATGAAAACATACATTTGCACAGGCATATAGTCCATATACATTTTTGCTTTTCTCAAGCAGAGTGCACTGTGGTTACATTTTTGAAGCTCAGCACCTAACATATAGTTTAATCATAATATATAGTTCTCTTACATTTGTAAGGCAAGCCTGTGGATCATATTAATATTTACAAATGACATAGGATTAGTTACAAAATTCTAACTAGCTGGGCTGGCAGCCTTCACAATTATCCCACCCCCTAAGAACTCAAGCTAGTTTTTCAAGTGACCCTTGAGAAATGTTGCTTGAGAGGGTTGAGTCTATCTGGGAATACCTTACCCTGTTCCCTTTCTTGAGAGACCATCTATACTGGCATTACTAATCCCACTGCAGTGCTACACTGACATATTATATGCTTCAAATCCTAGGCTCCACCTTAGTAACTTGGCATTTTGCTGGCTGGATTGATGTAGCCATGTTAGGGAATTGTGGTCTGTAACTACAGTGAATTTCTTTCCATACCATTAAGACTGAAGTTTCTGCAGTGCCCACACTATGGCTAGACATTCCTTTTCTACAGCTGCATAGCATTCCTCCCTGGGTTGCAGCTTACGACTGAGATAAACCACTGGGTGCTCTTCTCCCTCTGAAAAAATCTAGCTAAGTATAGCCCCCACCCCATTGTTCAAAGCATCCACCTGCACAACAAATTATTTGCTGTAATCTGGACTGGCTAACACAGGGGCCCTCCCAAAGCTCCTTTAAGTTTCTGGAATGCCTGCTCACATGCTGGGGTCCACACTACCTTATCAGGCCTGCTTGTACTTGTCAGGTCTGTGAGGGGAGCAGCTATGGTACTATAACTGGGGATGAATGTTCTGTAGTACCCTGCTGTCCCTAAAAATGTCCTCACCTGCTTTTTGGTAACATGTCCAGGCCATGCCTGAATGGCTTCCACTTTGGCTGGTTCTGGCCTGATCTTACCACTCCCCACTCTATGTCCCAGGTAGGAGACCTCTGCCATACCCACCTGACATTTTCTAGGCTTAATGGTCAACTCTGCCCTCTGTAGTCTTATCAGCACCTCTCTGACATGCTGAAGGTGCTCTTGCCAGGAATGACTGTAGATGGCAATATCATCTAGGTAAGCAAAGGCAACATCTCCTGCTCCTGCTGGGATATGATTTACCAGCCTCTGGAAAGTCACCAGGGATTTTTCATCCTAAAGGGCATCTTTGTGAACTCATACAAGCCAAAAGGAGTTACAAAGGTTGACCTCTCTGAAGCACTGGTAAGATACGTAGCCCCACCCTGCTGCTCTAGGGCTTCCTCTGTCCTAAGCATGGGGTAAGCATCTGACTCTGTGTGACTATTTAATTTCCTGTAGTCCACACAGAACCTGATGCTGCCATCCTTCTTTGGTACCAGCACCAATGGGGAGGCCCAGGGACTGCTGGACTCCTAAATTACACCTAGTTCCAACATTTCCTGTATCTCCTAACTCAGAGTACTAGTTGACTCACTCAGGCACCCTATAAGGGGCCTGCCTAATAGGCTTTTGGGGTCCTGTAACTACATGGTGCTGCACCAGGTGGTGCACCCTGGTTTCCCAGTGAACATTTTCCCAAACTCCTGTAACACCACTTCAATTTCTCAAACCTGGGTAGGAGATAGCTGCTGGGACATTGCTACCCCTTCCACTGAGGTGTCAGTCTGAACCTTACTGAGGAGATCAGTCACCAGATCCCCCTCAAACTCTTCCTGAAATCCACTGCAAATACTCAGCAAAAGGGCCTCCCTATCACAGTAAGTTTTCATCATGTTAACATGGTACAGTTTGTGCCCTTGCCTTTTGCCTAGCAGTTTTACCATGTAATTAACACCACTGACCACCTTGTAGGATCCCTCCCAGGCTGCCTGCAGCTTGTTGTGTCTGACAGGAATGAGAACCATTACCTGCTGTCCTACAGCATACTATCTAGCTTGAGCATTTCTGTCATGCCAGACCTTTTTCTGCTGTTGAGCTTCTGCCAGATTCTCCTGGGCCAAGCCCATGTGTTTCCCTGAGCCTTGTCCTGAGGTTTAGGACATATGCCACAACAGACATCTTGTGGGATTCACACTCACCCTCCCACTCATCTCGAATCAAATCTAGGGGTCCCCTCACCATATGCCCATACAACAACTAAAAGGGTGAAAATTCTGTGGATTCCTGGAGAACCTCTCTGTAAGTAAACAACAGATGGGGCAAATATATGTCCCAGTCCCTCTTAAACTGGTCTGCAAATTCCCATAGCATAGACCTGAGTGTAGAGTTTAACCTCTCAACAAGACCATTAGTGTGGGGATGGTAGGGGGTTGTCTTTAGGTGCTTCACCCCACAGTATTTCCACAGACAAGCCAGCAGGTCTGACATGAAATTGGAACCTCTGTCAGTTAGTATTGCTTTTGGAAAACCTACCCTGCTGAAAATCTCTAACAAAGCATTTGCCACCTTTTCTGCTTCAATGGAGGACCGAGCCACTGCCTCAGGCTATTTTGCAGCATAATCTACTAGCACTAGGATATACTGTTTCCCTGTGGAACTCAGGGTACTCAGAGGCCCCAAAATATCCATAGCTACCCTCTGAAATGGCTCCTCAATCACAGGCAAAGGCATCAAAGGAGCTTTCACCTTGTTTCCTGCCTTGCCTACCTTTTGGCACTGCTTACAGGCCATGCATTACCCTGTTACATCTCTGGAAATCCCAGGCCAATAAAAGTTTTGCATAATATGTCGCCTGGTACATTTTATGCCCATATGACCTGCAAAGGGAATATCATGGGCTATGGCTAGAAGTGCCAGATGGTAGGCTCTGGGCACTACCCAACTGCTCTATTCTCTCACACTCTAGCCCTTCCTCAGGGGTCCACTCTCTGTACAGTAACCCTTTGTCCCAGTATACAGATTCCCCCTTCCCTTGAGAATCAGGTGTCTCACTAGCTACCTCCCTCAGGCCTTGTAATGTAAGGTCTGAGAGTTGAGCCTGTCTCAACTCTCTCTTTGTAGCCCTTCCCAGCTCCCCTTCCACAGGAAGTCTGGCATCCTCTGACAGCAGTGCCTCACTATAAACCTGGGTAGTACTACTCACCTCTGTCCTTGCAGTCACTCTGTCCAAGGGAACATCAGTGCCCACAAGCAGCTGTGGCTCACTTTCAGTCTCACTGCTACAGGGCAGCTCCCTCCCTGAAGTAACCACCTCACCAGTCCTGGCTGCAAGTATGCCAGTCTGTCTGGGTCTCTCCCAGGCTACCAGACCCACATGCTTGTCTCCAAGCCTGACTGCGTGTAACTGCATGAACACATGGTACTGCATTATCAAAAATCATTCCCTATCAGGACATCTGCAGGAATATCCTCAAACACAACTACTTACTGGCTTCCTTTTCCACCCTCCCAGTCAAGGTGAATGCTAGCCAAAGGTATTTGGAATGGGGTCCCTCCTAAAGCTCTGAATGGAGTAGACTGCCCAGGCAAGTAGTACTCCTCTGTAACCATTGCAGTCTTCACAATGGTTATGTCAGAGGCTGTGTCTCTCTTAGCATTGGTCTCTTTGCCCTTCACTAAGATAGGATATAACCTTTTGTGGTAGTTTGGTACCCTTGTTGTCTTGAGACAACCTACCGTTGGCATTTTGTCATCCTCACTTACTGGCTCTCCCACCTTTTGTTCCCCACCTTGTCTCCGTGGACATCTATATGCTACATGGCCCCACTGGTTACATTTAAAACATTTAACCCTAGGTCCTGGACATGTACCTCAGCTAGTGACTTCCCCTGCTACTGGCAGATTCTGTCGAGGCAGTGTGGGCTGCCCACCATGGGTTCCCTTAGACCCATGAGCAGCACTGGGTGTCCCTTTCCTGTGCAGTGATACCCTGCTTACTAGGTATAGGTCTCCCTTCTTCCCCAACTCATCTACAGTAAGGCATTGTCTGTCAGCTAACCAGATCCTCATGTCCTCAGACAAAGTGCTAAGGGCTTGTTCCCTCACCAAAAGGTCTGCCAGCCCTTCAGAAGTGATGACCTGACATCCACTCACCCACCTATGAAAATAAGTGTTTAGTTCAGCAACATATTCACACACACTTTCATCTGCCTTGCATCTATGCTCACGAAACTTTTTCCTATACGCTTCAGCTGTTAGCTTAAAAAATTCTAGCAAACAATTCTTACAACATTATAATTTTAAAAAGTCGTTAGGTTGGACAGAACAGTTACAGCTTTACCACGGAGTAAGGGGTAGGGTGTTTCTTGTATATATGCAAAAAATTTTTTTTTTTTTGATTTTCTGTTCATATACTCCCTGATTTTATGAGGATTGGTAGGACAAAGAACCATGTCAAATTTAAAGCCTTAAACTCTAAGTTAAGTGACAGCTCTGCGCACTTTAATTCTGAGATTTTTATTTTTTTTTCCAAATTGTGCCAATAGAAATTAAATATATTCACAAATCAGTACACAAATGGCAAATATCAGTTTCATAATGCATCTGAAATGCCTGTTCATAATTCTGAGCAACACAAATGTCAAACAGTTTAGGAAAAAATAAGCCTAGTAAAAATTAACAGCATTTATAGGTAGTAAACTCAAGTTTACATCAGTTCATTTATAGTACTATAGTGTCTTTATAGTGGTTCTGTGACTTTCGGTTGATGGTGTTCAGCGATCTGATATACCAGCTTTCGCTGTTGTGAGTCAGTACTTGATAGCAGTCATTTGCTAATTTAACTGCTTGTTCGGCACAGTCCTTAACAACTTGCAAAGCTGTAACAGTTTATTTCACAATGATAAAGCCAGGCATGTCACTCCATGCTGCAGGATCACCTGCTAGGAAAGATGGGTTTATGTTGACAGCAGTGAACACATTCATTGATTGTTCTGTTGCGAAGTCAGATAAGGTCATGCCATGGAAAATGGCAACAGCTTTTGCATTGACTCTTCTTAGATCTTCCTTACTGGGTGGCTTTTTCAAGGCTTCAATAATGTGCTGTTTCTCTTCATTCCACACTCAATCTGAGAACAAGGACAGTGCTATGAGATCTTCGCTCAAATACCAAAGGTGTCCCTTGAGCTTTCGCAAAGCATCTTGAGCCATCCGGTTGTCTATGGCTGTAAATGACTCCAGTGTCTGCAATAGGCAAAGATCATTGAGATGACCATTGCAAGTGTCAGTAGCTGAAAACAATGCATTAATGTACACTGTCACTGTGAAGAGGCAGATTCAGCGAAAAGCCTGAATTTCTTGTGCAGCTAATCTAAACTGCTCCTGGTAGGAGTAGATTTTAAGGCAGAATATGCCTTTTGCCATCCACTTGGCATGATGGTATGCACCAGGTGGACTGAAAGCAAATGCTTCACCTTGTGGTTTGTCATTGAGAACGAGCAGTGACAGCTTGAGAAATTCAAGGTAGTCATCACGAGGCTGTGTTCCACATGTCAGCTTGTCTCACAGTAGTGCAACAACCTCACTTCGCTTCTCAGCTAGCCAGTGTTTCTCACAGTCTAAAAGGCATTCATTACCTCCTGTTTTCTTAACCAGTGGTGTGTATGCATTCAAGTCAAGAAGTTTCCAGTATTCTTTAAATCTTCTAAAAACTGCTATTTGTGGTCCTGAAGATGGGAGGAACATGTCAAACAGTGCTGTAGAAGTAATTTCTAAAATGTGATGTCTGCATGGTAAAAACAAGAGTTGTTTCTCAAATGCTCGCTGAATCACTGTGATGGCACCTGTGTCCACACCAGTATTGACACTGGTAGTATCAAAGCACATACCAGCTAGCCGTTCTGGAACACATGGCCAGCTATGCAATGTCTGTACCACTTCTTGTCCCATTAGCTAACCAGTGCTTGATGGAAGTTGGGGTATGTCCGCAGTTTTTCAGTATTTCGACCTGTAACAACAATTGGCATGTAATCAGCAAATTCTCCATCACCTTGAAATAACAGCTTCCCATCAAAATGTGCTACAAGGGGTGTTGATGGTTGAAACTTCTTCTTTACTTTCTCAGCAATGGATTGTTGTGCAGCTTACCTTGCTCTGTGTAATGAACTTGTGGACATGACCAGATCATTTACGTCAATACTAGCCGTTTGCAGCGCCGGTGCAACAATATGCATCACTTGATGAGAAGTTATACTTGTGTGGTCCAAGCTGGCAACAAAAAGAGGATCATCCACCAGTCGTTGTTTTATGGATACTGATTCAGGGGATCCTGTATCTACTGTGCTCACTTCTTTGACAGGCTGCCTACCAGTTACTAAATTCTGGTGTTATTTTGACATGTTTGCTGCTGCATCATCTTCATCGGCATTTTCATGTTCACTATGGTCTTCTGCCTCTGTCAGCTCTCCAGCTTCTCTGTTTCTTTCAGCTGCTCTTTATCTTTGCATTTCATTTCTTCCTGTAGTCGTTCTTCCTTTCTCTCCATTCGTTTTTTGAATTCAGTGTCCTCTCCACCAATTATCATTGTTCTGTCTGTACGTTGATCTTGTAGAAAATCCCAGTCTTCTTGAGTCTTTATCAATAATTCTGCATCAGCATGCCCCACATCAAAAAGCTTCAAAAGTGTACTGCTAAAATCTGTTTCTGAGACTGTGTATCTGACTGGCACTTCTTATTCTTCTTGATTCTAGAATGCTTCTCATACAGACTTTTGAGTTTTGCCACTGCATTTAGCTTCTGCTTGTAGGTATGCTAGCTAACTGCCATAACTGCAGAACTTCATCAACAGCATTTGAACAACTGGCTGAAACAGTTAACTTGTTGGTTTTAAGATCATAGAACAGTCTATGTAAAATGTGACTGTTGGTTGGAAGCTAATTTGAGCAAATTGAGATATTAAGGGCAGGTAACTTCTGGCCAACAAGCCAGACATCAGTAGCAGCTCTGGTCGACTTTCTCACTGAGCTCATGGTTCACCATTAGGGGGACTGGGCTCTATCAATTAACATTAACACTGCCAGTCACACGTGCAGAAACTATATGAATTGATAAATCATCAAAAAGTAATTAAATGCAATGTTTCACTCTGCACAGTGTAAACAGGAAACAGCATAGAATTTTGAACAATGAAAATAGTGCACAAGCCTTTAAAAAAGTAAAGTAGGTTGCAGGAGGTTATGGAAGCTCAAGTAAAAACTGACTGGAGATAGATAAATACAACACTGGAATGCAATTAGCGGTACTGGAAACAATGTGATTTGTTTTTACATGCTGTGAGCTGTCTCTTAATGAAGTCAGACAATTGTAATTTTTTTGCATACATATACAACTCACCAAACCTCACATTTTAGAAACCTATGTAAAATGATTAGAGAAAAATGGGTCAGGAATTGTACCCAGAGCCCTTGGTCAACATTATACTGTTTACATACCCACTCATGCATATGAATGAAGCTATCAAAATTATCCCCCTCTGTAAATTGTGGAACAAATTTACTGACCTTTGTTGCTTCTGGGGTTCGGTTACTCACTTCCCCATTATCTCCATGACTCTGGTGAAGACTCAACATCTCCTTTTCATGTTGCCTCTGCCTCTCCTTCTCCTCAACTTCCAGATGTCTCAGTCTCTCTGCTGCTTCCTTTTCCAAATGCTTGGCCGCCAACTGATGTCTCTTTAGCTCCAGAGGGATTTTTAAGTCCTCTGTGGAAAAGTTGCACATCTCCACGACCAGTCTGATCATACTTCTGGTTGCTATTCTCTGATGCAGCTGTGACTAAAACTGCAATCATGTCTGATTTAGTCAGGTTTTCATGCACCAGTCCTTTAGTCTGGCATATCTCAGCCAACTGGCTCCGTGTCAGCTTGCCATACTCCTCTGCTGACATGCTTGCCTGCTCTCCCTGACTAAATAAGCTAAGAAAAGAAATAAAACAATTGTGATATGAACTCTAAATTTTCACTGCATGGCTGATTTAGAGTACAAATACCTTCAGTGATCACTGTACACAAGCTACAGGAATTCAATATCCACACCACTACAAGCCAATTAATATGTGATGTGGCTATCTCACCACTATCAACCAATTACTATTTGATGTGGATATCCCACCACTGCCAAACAATTAATATGTGATGCCCCTGCCTTGGCCCAGTAATCAGGGAGCCTCAATCATCACCACTAACACCAGTGAGGGACGTGCACACTGGGTGGATAAGTACACACACAGTAAAGTACAGTTTCCCTTAAGAGTACACAGAGATCACAGTTAGTCTGGGGCTGGTTTCTCTCTCTCTCCAGATTCCCAATAAGACTCCACACTGGCACAGCTATAGGGTTCAGATCTCAGCCGAGTGGTCAAGCCAAAATCTCCAGCACCCTCTCTGTCCAACCAGTGCTTCGTGTCCCTGCCCAAGTAGCTCACACACACACACACACACACACACACACACACACACACACACACACACACACACACACACACACGTACACACTTTGAGAATTGATTTATTTGCAAATACACACAGACACTCCTGTGGAAAGCTGGCACAGGTTTACTAGCTATGCCCCCTTCTGCCCAGACTATAAGGTAGTAATCACTGCCACCAACCACTACTTATCAGCTACCATAAGCGACTTACAAAGGGTAACCAATTCTACTGTGCAATGTTACTGTTATCCAAATGGTAAGTGTGACTAGAACTTTTAAGGCTATTCCACAGTGGCCTGCACAGTATCACCAAATACATATGCAAGTACGCTAAGAGCTTAAATATCTCTACACAAAACCAGCCACAATTAAAAGGTTTAAATATATTTAATAATAAATAATAAAAGTACAAGACAATAATCATTAATTCAACATGGTGAGAATAGAGTTCAGAATCACAGGAAATATTTCAAAACAACACTGCAGAACAGTCTCACATAAATACAGAAAACATCTAGATAACTCTTCCTATATTCCTATCTCTAAGAGATACTATGCTCTAAATGTCTTACTTACAGAGCCAGGCAAATATAGATGAGAAGTGCTGAAGAGATGTTTTCAGGTCCAGAACAAAATACAAAATGCACTCACTTTCTCTCTGAGATAGTTCTTAAATTAATAATACACATTACTGCTAGGTTAGCTACATGACATCACTATATGACACCTGCATCTAGTTCTCAGGCTAAACAGATACCAACAGAATTTAACATATCTCTGTGAAACATACTTATCTCTTAGAAGCTTGCCTGAAACTGGAAGTCGTAAAACAATTAACACTTTTACATTTTAAACCTAGTAATTATTTCTGTCTTAAGACAATAAAAAGAAACTCTAGCTGCAGACATTCTGTCTTCTAGCTGTAGTAA
Organism: Protopterus annectens; assembly: GCF_019279795.1. Lineage (NCBI taxonomy): Eukaryota > Metazoa > Chordata > Ceratodontiformes > Protopteridae > Protopterus > Protopterus annectens. Next base: position 414,264,873 of record NC_056738.1, on the reverse strand, counting down.
ACACAATCATATAACTCTACTTATTTTCTCAGAGTTTTCAAGTTAACTCTGTATGTCCCAACGTCTGCTATTAAAACATAAATTTGCACAGGCATATAGTCCATATACATTTTTGCTCTTCTCAAGCAGAGCGCACTGTGGTTACATTTTTGAAGCTCGGCACATAACATATAGTTTAATCATGACATATAGTTCTCTTACATTTGTAAGGTAAGTCTGTGGATCATATTAATATTTACAAATCACATAGGATTATTTACAAAATTCTAACTAGCTGGGCTGGCAGCCTTCACACTGTTCCTTTTAATTCTTCTGTCTATTTAGCATATTTTCTACATTCCATGGGATCTTCATTAATATTTCTTTAAAATGTATCTATTTCGTCTTTTTTTTGGTGGTGTTTCTATTCCTTTTGTTTTATTTCCCATTTCTCTATAAAACATTTTTGTCATTAGTGAATTGCTTATTTTATATTTCTTCCTTATACTTATCTGCATATCTTTTAAGTTGTATTGCCTGTGCTGATATCTTTAGTTTATTAACTGCAATAGTGTAATATATATCCTGGTCTGTTCTGATACTGTGCATTGCTTTTACCATGTCTACCTTTCTAACTATTTTTGATCTGTTCCCTATTTTATAATCTTCTGAGATACTTTTTGCATTGACTGCTTTATAGTTTTCTCTATTTGTCACATCTATAGTGGCATCTTATTTCTTCCCTTCCTTTCCCTTACTGTTCTCTGTTTCTTGCTTTGTTTTAATTTCTCCAAGTCTTTTGGCTTTCTATTACCATGACAGGAATGGACCCCATTCCTAAGTCAAAGTACAATTAAAGTTCATAAGATTAGTATTGTTTCAATTGTTGATATCAGCCGGAAGTGCTCTTCACAGCACCCATAATGTGTCCAGTAATGACTCCTCCTACAATTCCATATGGAGAATTTAAACGCATTTATAATAATATGTCAGACAGGTCTCAGTTGGAATGTGAATTCAACAAAGTTAGAAGTAGGTTATTAGAGAGGGGTACCCTTTGGAATATATTTCTGTGGCTGACATCAAGGTAAAAGGGGTGAAAAGGGTTGTTGGCACACATTCCTCTGCTGGGATGAACAGAAGGAGAGCTGGATACACACAAAATAAGGTGAATTCATGTCACACTGGGTGTAACGATGCAATGTTTTTTGTCAATCGATTTTCCTCCTTTTCCCCCATTCTTAGGGATTTTGTTAATAATTTATGGTCAATCATCAGTGAAGATGATAATTTGTGTGGACTTTTTCCTGACAGAGTAACTTTTTCTTATGGGAGGTTCTTTAACCTAAAGGTGCTTTTGAGTTTAAATAGACTAAGGAGGGAAAATGGAGAAATAGGTTATTTCCCATGTGGGAGATGCAAGGTTTGTAATAGAATTTGCAACCTTAATGGTATAGGCATCAATGGTAAAAATACAGGGCAAATGATCATTTTGACTGTGGATCATGTGGAACAGTGTGCATTTTGGGCTGTGTCCCTGTAAATTGTACATAGGGTAGACCAAGAGAAAAGTTAATCTGAGAATTTTGGAGCATATTGGGGATGTACGAAATGTTAGATTGGACAGCCCCATGGCTCAGCATTTCCATTCTGTGCACAATGATTCCTGTGAAAGTCTTTTTTATAGTGTGCTTGCTAGACCACATGGTGACATAATTAACAATAATGATTTTGTGCACAAATTAGTGCAGTTAGAATCTAGATTCATTATTAATTATAGAAAAATGGCTCCCAATGGGATGAATTTAGGAATTAGTTACAATGTTTAAGTAAATCTCGGCAGCATGGTCGCAAATATGGAATGTGTGCTGTCTTTTTAATTATTTTGGTGGGGAATTTCTTTGGGTCACTTTAATTATTTAATTGTCAATTAGTGGTTTTCAATTTGTATAAAAAGTGACTGCTTGATGAGTGCAAAATATTCCCTGAAGGCTTTTGGGCTGAGGTACCAGGAGGCATTAAAATTTTTATTCTGCAGTCTATCAGCTTCTGTTTTTGATGTCTATTATTATTTTCTCCTTCTGCAATTCATATGGAGTTACATGTATTGGTAACATATCCAAATACGACCGTAGATTCTTTTTGATAAGACCCCATTGCTCCTGGTGCTATTGGAACTGTCTGGGTATCTTTCTTCCATACTGCTTTCATTTCTGCCTGCAAATTCTGATATTTTATGACTTTGTGTGTCTCTGTACGCAAGACACTGTAGTCACTGGGTATAGCAATTTCAATGATCAATGCTACTTTTGTCTTCTTTTCATGGACTACTATATCTGGTTTTCTCACATCTTCCTTTTGAACTGTTAGTAATGGGTGATCCCATGTGATGTAGACTTCATCATTTTCTATAATGCTGTGTGGCTCATGTTTCCAGTGTTTTTCAGCTACTCCAATGCCATAATGTTTACACAATCCCCAGTGCAACAGTCTTGCCACATTGTTATGCCTTTCAGTATACAGTTCTTCTACCATTAGTATGTCACAACCAGCAACGAGGTGTACGACTGTTTCCAATTCTGTTTTACAAAACCTACACTTGCCAGTTTCTCCAACATGTTTAATGGACTTTATAAACCAACATGTGCATAGCCCACTATCTTGAGCTGCCAACATTAACTTTTCATCTTTTGGTTTGAATTTGCCTCTCTTTAACCATTCCTGCATTCAGTCTTGATCAACATGAGGTTCTTCCAGAAGTTTTCTATACTTGAAACTATATTTATGCATTTCCACATTTCTTGCCTTCTCATCTGATCCTTCACCTTATATTCTTTCTTTTGTTTTTTGGCACATTCAGTTGGTGCCTGATTTTTATCTACTTCTGGTTTGATTTCCATTCCTCCTTGATTTTGATATGCTTCTGCTAGACTAAGCAGGGAAGTCATCTTAGATTTATTCTCCTCATGTTTCAAAACTTTCACTACCTTTGGGTCCTGTGAGGTCAGCATATATGTGTGCAGTCCCACAATTGCAGATCTATACATGTAATCAATTTTAAGGAGGCCCATACCTCCTTCAGAACAGGGAATATATAATCTTGGTATGCACTGATTTTTATAAATCATTTGGTGGGCATGAAGCATCCTTCCTATTTTTCTAGCTAATCTATCCAACATGTTTTGGGGCCAGTCTATCACTCCAAAACTGTAAGTTAGATAGGCAGCATAAATTGGTTTATAGCTTGAATTTTGTTCCTAGATGTCAACGGAGTTTTCAGGATTAATTTAAGTCTTCTAAAATATTCCTTACTAAATTTTATTTGCATTTGTTATTATTTTATTGTTGATCCTTCATCAGTTCCTAAATATTTAAACATTCCTTCTTGCTCAAGTTCTTTTATATCACATTCTTGTCCCAAACTGATGTTTTCTTGGTGCTGCAGTTTTCCTGCTTTAAAGGTTGCTTTTACACACTTATCAAGACCAAATGGTATTCTTATATCATCCGAAAACATTCTGACTACTTGCAGTTGTGCTTTCATTTCCTCATTTGATGAGCTATACTATTTTAAATCATCAACAAAGAGAAGATGAGAAGCCAAATTATAGCCATGGCCTAATCTGTTAAGTGGCAGCTTAATGGATTAAGGGCAAAACAGAATAGCAGAGGTTACAGGGAGTCACCCTGGAATATCACCCTTTGGATTTTTATCCCCGGAATAATAATTTGTCCTTTATCATGGGTTAATTGCAAAGTGGTCTGCCACTGTTTCATGGTCACTGTAATGTAGTCAATCAGTGTAGGGTGTATCTTATGCATTTTAAGCACTCTCTTATTTTACCCATGAATGTAGACTACTATCAAATGTTTTTTGTACTCAATCCATGCCATACTTAAATTCTTCCCCTTTTCACATTTGTCCATTATGACTTTAACAACAGACGATCCTTTGTTCTATACAGATTTCTTTTATTGACCTTTTGTTCTATTACCATGGTTGAGTTTTCTTCTAAATGACTATAAACTCTGTCTGCATCAATTCTGGTGTATAGTTTATCCATAGTTGGAAGGCAAGTTATTGGTCTATAATTTTTAGGGTAGCTTGCAGGTTTACTCAAGTAGGAACATTATTTTTCCTGTTGTTAGCCAAGTTGGTGTCTGTTCAGGGTATGGATATAAACAGTTCTTACTTGTGGCTAAATCTCCATGCAAAGATGTTAATACTTTTAACCTGAAGTTAGGTACTGCATCTGTGCCGGTTTTTTTCCAATTAGAGGCTTTTCATAACTTTGTTTCAATCTCTCTGGCTGTTACTTCATCCCATTTCATATCCTGCACCTTTGAACGTCTTATACTTTCTTTTACTTCTATCCATTTAGCATCTTTGTTATGTTCTACAGGATCTTCATAAATACTTCTCCAAAATATATCTAGTTCTTTTTTGGGTGGTCTTTCGATTCCTTTTGCCTTGTTTCCCAATGTTCTATAAAACGTTTTGGGGTCATCAATAAATTGCTTATTTTGTACTTTTCCTTTATATTTATCTGTGTATCTTCAAAGTTTTTCTGCCCGTGCTTATATTTTTAGTTTATTATTTGCAATAGTGCATAACAAATCTCGATCCGTTATAATATTGTGCATTGCTTTTATTATGTCTATCTTTCTTAGTATTTTTGTTGCTTTGTTCCCTCTTCTATACCCTTCTAACAGTGACACTTCTTGTCTTAACTGCTTTATAGTTTTCTCTATTCAATGCTTCCATGATGGTATTCAATTTCTGTCCATCCTTTCCCTTACTACCCTGTATTCTTCTGGTAGAATTTAATCTGTTATTAATTTAGCTGCACAGTAATATATCCTGTTTACTTCTCTTATGTCGCATGGCTCTCTATGGACAGTCGTAATTACTGTATTCATTTCTTTTATCAAACGTCTGACTTTTTGGATTTTATTAACCTTCTTTAGTCTATTTCTTTCATTGATCTTAATTTTCCTATCCATCTCTATTAAATCAAGCAACTCTACTCTTAGCTCATTTTCTTCTAAACTGAGGGCACATTTTTTGCTCTCAATTTTTTGCGGGCATTCTGTAGAAAGTTCTATAGCATCTTCCTGTGGCACATTCTCTGCAATTTCATCCTGTGTCATCCTTTGCTCTGTCATATGGGGACTCACTGCCCTATCACTCCTCAACATTGATTGCTCCAGAGTTGCCACAGTTTCCTGTTCATTCCCATGCTGTCCAGCTTCAAGTGAACATTTATACTGGTTTCCTGTGGAAGACTCCAAAATATCTTCATATGGCAACTGACCAGTTACTTCCCGTTCCACTGGTTTCTCCTTAATTTTGAAGTATATTGCTCTGTCCTGCTGTGGTGCTTTCTGAGTTAGATTTTCTACACTGAATCCTTCACTTCACAGGGACTCCAAAGCCTCAGTTTCTATTTCTTTAACTTCTCCATTACTGATCTTCTTTTCTACTTTTCCTCATTGTCTTCTTATTTTTAGTATTGTAAAGTTTTCCATGTCTGAATTCCTTTGTCTGTATTTCTCTTCAAATATCTTTGGTGCTGCTCTTTTTGTATTGATTAGTTTTGCTCTCTCCTTTGCATAAACATTACACCATATTAAATCTCTTTTTCTTTTCCATGCCCATATTTCTTCTTCAGATGTCTCCTGATCTTCCTGTTTCTCCTTACTTTGGGAACTCATTCCATCATGCTTTGTTTCTTGTTGTAAGACTTTATATGTTATTAATTTAGCTGCACAGTAATATATCCTACTTACTTCTGTTATATCATATGAATTTCTCTTAATAGTCTGGATTACAGTGTTTGTTTTATCAGATTTCTAACACTTTAGGTCTTATTTACTTTCTGTACTCTATTTCTTTTCTCAATCTTAATATGTCTCTTCAGTTCTATTAAGTCAAGTCACTCTTCCATTAGACCATTTTCTTCTAAACTGAGAACATATTCTTCACTCTCGATTTCCTTCTGATACTCTACAGAAAGTCACAAAACATCTTCGGATGCATCCTGCATCATCATCTGTTCCTTCATATGGAAACTCATTATCCCATTACTCCATAGCATTGCCTGTGTCAGAGTTGCCACTCTTTCTTGCTCCTTCCCTTGTTGTACAATTTCATCTGAAATTCTGTACTGGTTTCCTATAGAAGGTTCCAAAGCATTACCATGTATCAAATCTTCAGCTGCCTCCTACTCCAGCTGTTTCTCCTTAATTTTAAGACTTGTTGTTCCATCATGCCATGGCATCACCTGTGTTGGATTTTCTACAACAAATCCTTCACTTTGCAAGTAATCCATAACTTCAGTTTCTATTTTTTTAACTTCTCCTCTATTAGTCTTTTTTTCTACTTTCCCTGTTTGTTTTCTTATGTTTTGTATTGTGAAATTTTCCATATTTGGGTGCCTTTGTATGTATTTCTCTTTAAATATCTTTGGTGCTGCTTTTTTATATTGATTAGTTTTGCTTTCCCCTTTGCATAAATATCGCACCATATCAGATTTCTATTTCTTTTCCATATCCACATTTCTTCTTCAGACACCTACAGCTCCATGTATTTCTTCTTTATTTGGGGACTTATTGTCCACCATAGTAGGACATCACCTGTGTTGGACTTTCTACACTAAATCCTTCACTTCACAGGTAGTCTATAACTTCAGTTTCTATTTGTCTAACTTCTTCCTTACTAATCCTCTGTTCTACATTCCCCATTTGTTTTCTTATTATTTGCATTGTGAAATTTCCCATATCTAGGTGCCTTTGCCTGTATTTCTCTTCAAATATCTTGCAAGGCTACAATGTCTTCAGCACCTTCAGACCACAAAACGAATGTGTGAGAACCAAAGAAGGCAATGTTTCTATCTATATTAGAGATAAATTCACCTCCCGACTAGTTAGACAGGACAACTCCATGGAGTTACTCCAAGTTAAGATTACTGTGGGTAAGACTCCCATTCAAGTTATAGCTAGTTATAGATCCCCCCTCCATGGATCATGATGCGCATGAGGCTTACTTGACCAAACTGGAGGCAATCCAAATATTGCCAAGCACTCTGGTCATGGGAGATTTCAATTATCTCACCACTAACAGGGAAACCTAATCTAGCCCGAACTCACTAGCACAAAAGTTCCTTGGCTTTGTTAACTCAAATGCTCTGGAACAAATTGTTCAAATCCCAACAAGAGGAGCAAACATAGTAGATGCGGTCCTCACTAATATGACAAACAGATGCACCACTGCAACTGTTAGACCCTCATTAGTTAAATATATATATTTTTAAACATATTTATTGAATTATCACTTGTGACATAGGCAAATTTACATTTATACAAAAGTAATCAAAGTGTATTAAATTAACATTAACAAACATTGTACTTCACATATTTTGCTATATATATCATATAACCTAAGCAACATTATATAAATTATTCAATTCCTGTCCCAGTTAAATGTGACCATAAATCACTCACCTTTGAACTGGCACTAACATCAGAACTCACAAAGGGTGAAGTCAGATTAAAAAACTTCACCAAGGCAAACGATACCCTCCTAGGGGAAGGTATTAAAGCATTCCAAGCCCCAACCCCAGCTGAAAGTGGTAACTACACCAAAGCTTACACTTAAGCCCTGTGCAATCACTTGTATAAGTGTATAGACTCACCTATTCCAGACAGACTCAAACCAGAGCCCCAAGCAAAACCAAGCCACCCTGGTGGATGTCTAGCATCAACAAACTTTACAACAATTGCAAAAAGTTGCTGTTTAAGAAAACTAAGGTGAGGCCCCAAAAATGGAAAGTACCCTCCACAGCCTCAACAGGCAATTAAAACAACATATTGAATCCTCTAAGGGTAACTTTGAGAAAAACTTGGCAATCACAGCTAAGGATAACCATAAGGCCTTTTACAGTTATGTACACAGCCTAAAAGGTGCGACCCAAACATTTGCTAAACTGGTGGCTAACTGTATCACACACACTGATCCCACAGAGAAAGCAAACTTTCTGGCAGACAGATTTGGCATGAATTTTATTCTCTTATCCCCTCCAAACTTCTCACAAACCTTGTTCCCCCAATCCCCCCACCCTACATATTCAAAGAGCAGGTCAGTAAAGCCTTGTCTAAGGCAAAAAATACAGCCTCTATGGGGTCATATGGCATCCCAGGCTGTCTTCTAAACAAACTGAAACATGAACTAGCATCATCAAAGTACCCTGTTCAATCACAGCCTAACCACAGGCTATCTTCCTGCAGAATGGAGAATAGCAACAGTTATTCCCCCTCCACAAAGGTGGCTTAGCAACAGATCCAGGGAATTATAGAGTCATAAGTCTGATCAGCCTCATCTGTAAGGTGATGGAACATATCATCATGGACCTCATAAATAAAGACATAGGCGACCTCCAAACCCTGGATCCAACCCAATTTGGCTTCATCAAGGGCAGATCCTGCCTGTTAAACCTGGTGGATTTCTTCAAAAATGTGATCAAGGCCATTCACGAGGGTAAATCTGTACACACAGTGTACCTTGACTTGGCCAAGGCCTTTGACACAATCCCACACTTAGGCATTACCCATAAACTTGGCAAACTGAATGTGAACTCCTTTGTTGTAAGATGGGTTGCCAACTGGCTCACAGACCGGTCATATACTATTAAAATGGCTGACTCCACATCAACCAGCAGACCTGTTACCAGCAGGGTGCCACAAGGGTCAGTGTTAGGCCCCCTACTGTTTAGTATACACTTCTCAGAAGTTCAGGCCAAAACTAAGGGGCTGTGGCTGACCAAGTCTGTGGATGACTGCATACTTGGTGCAATTATTGAATCCCTTAATGATATCAGCATACTTCAGGAGGGTCTTATGCAGATTAACAACTGATATCTTAGTCACGGTCTCAAACTAAATGCAAAAAAATTAATCATCATTCCCTTTGGTAAAAACAATGTCCCTTCACACTATCAAATTAACAATACCCTATGTATCTATGAAGTGGAAAGGGATCTTGGATCACAAGTAGACTGTGACCTTAACTTTCACCATGTGTCTACTGTAGTAAGGAAGGCTTTCTATCTAGCACACTTGATTAGCAAAGGCATCACCTGTAGAGCAAAAGAGGTTATAACCCCTCTATACTTGTCACTAATCAGGCTCATAATTGAGTATAACACCCCTTTTGGCATGTACTGTACAAAGCACCTGCAGCAATTGGAGAGACCTCAGATGTTTCTAGCAGAGAAGATCAAGGGACTCCAGCATGTGCCTTACACAGACTGACTAAAGTCTATGTCACTATACTCAGTATTATATAGACTTCTTACGGGAGACTAATGCCTGGCTTACAGATCAATCTCCAACCCAAACCTAATGAATTTGCTGCATGTCCGTAAATCAAATGGGACTAGAGACACCCATTCCAGGGACCTAAATATGGCCTGTGACTTGAATAGGGTGCTGAATGGACAGATTTGTATCCCAGTGACTGCCACATTTTTGGAATAGGCTGCCAATTCATGTGAAGCAGAGCACCTCTATGACACCATTCAAAAGGAACCTGGATGAGTTGAAGGGGTACTGTAAATTCTTACTGAGGATAGCGCCCACAACCCTCTTTGGACATGGGCAGTCATTACTAAATACAGTCCCAGGTATTGAGTAGAGCATCATTGGTATTACATTGGGATGAAATGGCCAGGCTTGAAATGACCTCTGGGTCGATAGCCTAGTAACCTCCTATGATCCCATGATCTTTGAAATTGCTTTTTACTTACTAGTTTTGCTTTCTCCTTTGCATAAATATTGCACCATATCATATCTCTTTTTCTTTCCCATGTCCATGTTTCTTTTTTATCCCTTTTAAAAATGTCTGGATTTTGTTCTTTACATTTTTGCACGTATCTTCTGTCTGGAAATTCTGGGTTTCTTACATACTAGTAACAATACATATTTTCTTCCTTATCCTCAGTAGTCCACTCTATCATTTTGTGGCTGTGTTTTGGCCCATCAGTTTTTGCACCTTTTGTGGACTGGTACTTCCTTCTACAACAGGGGAGCCATCCTTCTCCTAAATCTGGCCTAACCCCACTGTAGGAATATTTCTGTGTCTTGAGGATTTTCCAGTGTCATTTTTTCCAGTTCTGGCACCAGTGTGTACACCAGGATTGGGCACTTTTTTAATCTGGGACCTATGCACCCAGTTGTCTTTTTTATTTTTGAATCTATCTTTCTCCATGATGCATGCTATATAAAATAGTCTACGTATATACCAGTGTCGTCTTGGTGAGGTTTTGTGAAAACAGGGTTTACCATAAGAAGGTACTTACTAAGACATGAGGATGAATTCATTTTCAGCAATACTACTGTCCTGTTCTAGATGATTTTATCATCTCTCCATTTTTTAATTTCTTCAAGTCTTTTGGGTTTCTAATACCATGACAGGAATGCACCCCATTCCTAAGTCAAAGTATGATTAAAGTTCATGAAATTAGTATTGTTTCAATCTTTGACATTAGCTAGAAGTGCTCTTCGCAACACCTGTAATGTGCCCAGTAATGACTCCTTTTGTGATTCATGTGGAGTTACATGTATCAGTTGTTGTTGTGTCTTTCGTTTTTTCCCGGTTAGGGGTCGCCACAGCGGAACTCCGGTCCACTAATGATTGGCAGTAGATTTTTTACGTGCCGAGTTGCCTGCCCTGACACACAACCTTCAACGAAGGTATGCCCATTCACGCATTTCTCCACACAGAAGACGCTCTAGCTGAGAATCGAACAGGACAATGTAACATTTCTTAAGTATGATTGTAAATTCTTTTTTATAAGACCTGTCACTCCTACTACTATTGGAACTGTCTGGGTATCCTTCTTCCATACTGCCCTCATTTCTGCCTGGAAATCCTGGTATTTTATGACTTTGCGTCTCTTTGTAAGACACTGTAGTCACTAGGTGTAGCAATTTCAATGATCAATGCTACTTTTGTCTTCTTTTTATTGACTACTATATCTGTTTTTCTCACATCTATTTTTTAAACTGTTGGTATGAGTGATTCCATGTGATATAAACTTCATAATTCTCTTATAATGCTTTGTGGCTCATGTTTCCAATGTTTTTCAGTTATTCTAATATTATTAAGTTCTGTATAATCCCCAATGTAACAGTCTTCCCACATTATTATGCCATTCAGTATACAGTCTTTCTGCCATTAATATATCACAAACAGAAACAGAAATGTGACTGTTTCCAATTCTGTTTTACAAAAACTACATTTGTCTGTTTCTTCCACATGTTCAATGGACTTTGTAAACCAGTGTGTATGTAGTCCACTATCATGGGCCACCAATATTAACCTTTTGTCTTTTGTTTTAAATTCACCTCTCTTTAACGATTTCTGCATTCAAACCTGATCAACATGAGGTTGTTCCAAGAGTTTTCTGTACTTGCAACTATATTTTGATAAAAATATGCCTGACCTAAAGGGACTAAAAATATTTTCACTGCTTGTACCTTACTATTCCTATCCACAACCAAGAGCATCCATCTTCCCATTTTTGTATTATCTTTTGTTTAGTCTCTTCTCACTTATCATTGGGTGCCATAACAGAATTCCTTTTAATCCATACACCTAAATACTTCACCTTATCATGTCCTCATCAGCATGGGTATTGCTGAAACTATTTGTGTGTGAGTATATAGTTTATTGCTATAGCCCTTGTTTTATCTTCATTAATGTTATATCCTGAAAAGACTCAAAAATATCTCACAATGTTCCACAACACCTTTTCTGGAATTTTCATGCACATACTAATATCATCTACAAGTAAAACTAATGTTTCTAGATTATCATACCATTTATACCCTTGAAATTATGAATTCCTTATTTTCTTTGCCAATGGCTCTAAATATAAAGCAAATAACAAAAGGAAAAGAGGACATTCCTACCTTGTTCCTCTGCTCAATCACATCTTCTCAGAAAGGAACCCTTACATCATAATTCTTTCCTCTGACCTTTCATATATCCTCCTACTTAACCTGTTATTCTATCAGGGAATAAAAAAATGCTGCTACTGCCCTATTCATAAAAATCACAGAAGAGTCTATGAAATGGTTTCTCTGCATTAAGACCCACCACCAATGCCAGCATTTTCTTACATTCTCCTTAAGTCTGGATCATCATTGTTCTAGTAATGCTGTCAAATGTTTGCCTTCTCTCCACAAAACCACAGTGATCCATATCTATCAATTTTGGCAACATATCTGCCATTCTCTTAGCTAGTATAGATATAAACACTTAATAATAATGATGGTTTAAAATAGAAATGGGTTTGCATGCTGGTTCTGATGGATCTTAATCATTATTTAAAATTGAAGTGTGTCTGTATGAAGCTGTGTCTAAAGGGTCTTTTTGGGTAATAAAGTCACCACAGGTTTCATTCAAGATGATGGTAACCCCCCCCCCCCGACATACACTTTTAAAAATACTGTTAAATAAAAAAAACTTTCAGATCTGTATCTCTTTTTCACCTCACAACTTCTAAACTTCCACACAGGACTACTATCTGCTCCTGGAGACATTCCTGTTGACTGATTATACATCACCATTTTATCTTGTCTCTTCCTATCCTAGCTATTAACTGTTGAGTCTCATCTTCATCTAACCATGGAATAAGTAAGTCTTCTGTAAATAAATCCATTTGTGAATTTTCTTGTTTTCCACATTCTTTTGCTTTATTCAAATGTTCATAACATTTTCAAAATACCACTAATACCTCTATAGGATCCTTGGATATTTTTTTTGTCATAGGCTCCCTAAGATTGGTGATAACCCTTTCTACTTTATTTTGCCTAAGTCATTGTGATAAAAAGCTTTTGTGCTCTGGAGTCATTATCAAAAATAGCCACCTAACTGCAATCTTTCTAAACTCATGCACAGTATGCAAAAAGTCCCCTATTTTCCCTATAACTCTGGAGTTGCTCAGATTTCTACATCTCCTAGGGTTTGGAAAGGATCCTAAGAGGACAGACCTCAACCTCATTACCACAAGCAACAGAATGTGCTGGAGGGACAGGTTCATAACGCAGAGACTGCCCATGCTATGGAATAGACTTCCCATACATGTCAGAGCACCTCACTGGCCCTCTTCAAGAGAAATCTTGATGAGTGAATGGGAAATAGAAAATTCACCCGGGGATCACTCTAATGGTTTTACTTGACAGAGGAACTGGGAACTAAGGTCAGGTGGCAAGATGCCAGGGTAATCCTATGGGCGAGGCTTGTAATGGCTACAGGGCCATTAGCCTAGTACACACCTATGAACCTATGACTGTTTATTATTTAGGCATTAAGTAGTGCAATCCTTATATTGCCTTGGTTTACTGTGGCTAGATTGGTAGCTGGAGCAAGTTTACATTGCCTAGAAAAGGCACTGTAGAGCTAGACGAAGTCCTGGTCAAGATATGAAATTCATGAGATGAAAGCTGCAGGCCAACCCTGGTGAAGCAAGAAGGACAGCCAACCACCCCCCTGGAGGCTGGCACACATTTGATCTCCCTATAATGACACCAATGGCTGAGACAATCATTGAAGTCAGCAGTGTTTTGTTTATATTGCGGCATTAGTCTCAGTGAAAGCAGGATGTTGCTCAAGAATAGCTTTATACTAGCCTTGAATGTTTATCCCGAAAGCTGTACAATGTCTCTTTTCATATAATCCAGAAATGTGTATCTCCAATCATTCACACCAACATAAACATGAATAAAGATCATCATAGGTATATCTGGGCTGAAGAAACTTCCCAGGCCTGGAACCTAAAAAGCAGCTCACTGTCATGCTATCTTTGCCAAGTGTGTGTGTGTGTGTGTGTGTGTGTGTGTGTGTGTGTGTCTCTCTCTATGGAATCACCAATGGCTAGGATGTTTCCTCATATTTTGACTGGCCAATGCTGCCATACAGGTACAGATTAACTGGTAGGATGACTCATGTGACTAAAGTTCTTGGTAAACAGTGATAAAGTTGCAGTATGTGAAGCTTCTTTCTACAGATGAGGATACGGAGAGTCAGGCTTTTGCAAAGGAGACCTTTGAGGCTTGGGAAGAGAGTTATTTAGTACCACAGAATAAGAAGGCTTGTGTTTAGATGAGTGGTATACAGGTGCAAGGGGGAAAATGTGGATACTAACAACCTCTTGGATGCTTTGCATTTCTTTAGATGAAAGGCTAACCTAAAGATTCAATAGATAAATGCACCTCTCTCATGTGGGTTGCAGTGAAGATAGAAGTAAATGGCTGGCAGTGAGCATTAAGCAGTTTGAGCATTACCCAAGATACTTAGTGCTAACAGGTTGGCAACAGAGGGTGAAGAAGTGGTCTATGGACAGATGGTCACAGAATAAGGCGAAAGTATATTAGGTTAACTTACCTAGCAGAGGGGTGTTCACAATATATAAAGTAATGAACACGTGGACTGTATTCTGATTATGCCCTATATCCATAATGCCCTATTTTGCACTGCTTAATTAGGTACAAAGAGGTAGCAGTACTAAAACGAGGAGGAAAGGGACCACATTGTGCAGCAAAATGTACTTTAGCTTACCTTGATGGTTTAGGTTACAGCTGCATGCAGCACTGTGCTTTCTAGGCACTGTTTAAATAAAAAAGCAGCCAAAGTTTTAAATACTGGTATTGTGTATGAAAAATAAATAGGGCTAATAAGGCTGTAATCACTTACAAGTACTTACACCCATGGAGTGCACTGTGCCCAGCTACTACATGATGCACAGTTCAGCCAAATGGTGAGCAATGGCACACACAGCAGCGTAACAATAAAGAAGGCAGGAAAAAATAAGTGGCCAATGGGGAAAAACACCTTACAGCAATACCATCAGTGGTTTAAATGATTGAAACAGTAGTAATACTAACTTCTCTCAGAAAATAATTACAACTAAACTTTAAAAGGTCACAAACACAAGGTCAATTAAGCTATGTCCAAATCAGTAATGCCAGTAAAAAAGTACAGTAAAGAGAGTTTGCTTTACTGTGATATCAACAAAGAATGAAAATATTCACTGCCCTGATGTAGTAGGGACTAGTCTTTGTCAAATGTCACAAATCAGTAGTTTACCACTGCTCAATTGCACAACTCAGAGCACCCCAGCCGAAGGGAGAACAATGGCACGCACAACATAGGTACATATAGCAGGCAAAAAAAGCCAATCAGGAATTTATAACAATGTCAGAAGCAGTGATTTACATGCCCAGAACAGCAGTAATTCTACATTCACTCACAAGAAAACTACTTTAGCTAACTTCTAAAAGACCCCCAAATGGTAGGCTAGTTAAATGGTATCCAAATCAGCAGCAACAGCAGTAAAAAAATATATAAATAAATAAATATTCACTTTTCAGACATAGCAGGGACTAGTTCATAGGCTGGTACTAGGCTATCAGCCCTAGGGCCTATACAGGCCTAGCCATAACAATTCCCTGGCTATTTCTTCCCACACTATTTACTTCCCTGGATCCCTGTCTAGCAAGGCCGTGATCCCGGTCCTTTCTCCCATCCAATTGTCAAGGTTCCTTTTGAAGAGGGCCAAAGAGGCACTCTGCTTGACATGTATGGACAATCTATTCCAGAGTCTGGGGAGTCTCTGGGTCAGGAACCTATCCCTCCAGCATGTTTGAGTCAAACTGGTTATGGCAAAGGCAGACACAGAATCCACCATTTGGTTATTCCCAGTATGAGGCTATGATTGAATTTCTAATTACTAGTCACAAGATCTATTTTATCTATTTGACAAACCCACTAATACACCTCTTTAAATGCAGTGTTCAACATCTACTAAATGTATAAGAATCTTTTGTACTGTAATACATTGCTTTATTTCATGTGAATGCAATTTCATTAGCAAACGTATGTGTAATTGATAATGCACATTACTTAATGTCTGTTCATGTATATTATTGAATGTCTGTTTGTAAAATGTTGAAGTTTTCCTCCTGACCTTTGCTGAAAAGGGAGTTTTGACTAAACCCAGTTGGACAAACCCAGTAAACAAAAGCAAATAAAATAAATAAATAAATAAAAACAAACAAATCAGGAACTGCTGGGTTTCTTAGTGGATGCATACCTATCAACTGCTATGATTCTGGACCTCAAATTCACCCTTGTTCCTCTATATTTATGATTTCCTCATAAAGTTAGACCTGTTTATGGGAACATATTTTAAGTACTGTATTTCTCTGTAAATAAGACCTAACCACAGAATAAGGCCTAGCATGGTTTTCCAGGTTGGTCATGATATAAGCCCTACCCCAAAAATAAGCCCCAGTTAAGATTGTCAACAACACACAACGGACATGTTGAATTATAAAATAATAATATTATTGACACCTGTTGACTGAGGTTATTGTACTCTGCTCGTCATTTTCGGACCATTCGAACACCCAACTTCTTCTCTTTACAGAAAATTGTAAGATTCTTTCCCCTGTGTACTCCACAGTTCTTACTGTAACCCTAATCCTCACTCACACTTGACGTTTGAGATCCTTGGCCCATAAACACTAGCAAGTGTACTTTGATTGGTCAAAGTACAGACAATACACATAAAACGTGCACACTTGATAATGAACAGGTGTGGTTGTGTCTTCTTAACTGTCACCATTTTTGTTGCCACTCCTGTCTCGTAACTCTTCAATTAACCCCCCCCAGACAAGATGAGTGCAAAAAGAAAGAGCTATTTCGTCAAGTACAAGAAAGGAATCGTGGAGGACTCCTAGGGAAAGAATCTGATGGCTTTCTGCAAAGAGAAGTTGGATCTCCGAATGGTCCGAAAATGGCGAGCAGAGTACGATAGCTTGAGTCAACAGGTGAACAAGGGAAATGCTAAGAAGTGCAAGTGTGGATCAGGTTGGCAGCCATTATTTCCTGAGCTGGAAGACATCATCTGTGAATGGATTGCTAACAGGAGAGCAAAGGTTTTGGTTGTGCACAGGGCTGATATTCAAGCATTTGCCCTCGCAATGGCAACACAGAAATATCCCCAGAAGAATTCAAAGCATCACAACATTGGCCGGATGGCTTCCTTCAGTGATATGAACTGTCTCTAAGAAGATCAACAACACTGTTCAAGCTGGAAGATACTGAAGTTATTAAACGTGCACTTGCATTCAAGTCCTTTGTTGATGGCATCGACTTTTCTAAATGCCAACTCTCCAACATGATTGCTATGGATGAAACCGCAGAGTTTATGGGCCAAGGATCTCAAACAACAATTGATCAGAGGGGTGCCTCGTCAATCTACATTCCCTCCACTGGTTATGAAAGTGCACGTTATCTGTATTTTGGCAATTCATCTAGATGGAAAGAACCACCTCTAATAATTAGTAAGGGCAAGAAAGATAAGATTGAACGTGTTTCAGGCATTTACATTCTTGAAACTGAAAAAGCCTGGTGCACACAAGCAGTTATAAGGAAGTGGGTCGATGTAATGCTGCCACTTGTTTTGCTAGGTGGCAAAAGAGATCTGCTAGTCTGGGATTCAGCCAACACTCACCGCGCTTAAGACATGAAAAACTTCCTTGCACAGAGAAGAATAGATCAAATAATGATTCCTGCAGGAATGACTGCCTATCTCCAGACTCTTGATAATGCAATAAACAAGACATTGAAGGACCATTTGCACATGGAACTCAATAACTACATTGAAAATAGAATGGAGAGAAATCAGCGTGGAAACTTTGTGAAGCCTAGCCTGCAAGAGGTTGTGACTTAGGTGAAGAATTCATGGGATAAAATCACTGACAGCTGTGTTGCCAATGCACAACAAGCAGGATACATGGACAAGCAGTACACATTTAAGGAAAGCTCTATTGCTAGGCATGACAGATTGGGGCCAATGGTTCTACAGGAAATGGAGTCGCAAGAAATTCAGGCCAGAAATTGGGAGTTGGAGACTTATGACATGACAATGTTCCAGAAGAAAATGACATGACTATATTTGAATAACTTTTCTGTTATCGGGGCAACAGAATGGATTGCTTCTGCTTTCAGCTACCAGCAAGCTCTTGTCAGTTTTATGACTTTATTGTATTAAGGTAACGTTTCATTATCAAAGGGTAATTACAAAGTAAGGCCACTAGTTCCCAGACTTCATTTTTATGACTTTCCATCATTCTTCTCTTACAGTTTGGGTAAAGAATAAAGAAAGCATCACCACTGAAAAAGTGGCAGTTATTCACCTGTTTTATTCCCCTCCTCCAATACACATGTATTGAGATTTTTCTGCACTTTCTGTTAAGCATGAAATATTGCATTGTGAAAGCCAAGGTGTAAATATTTTGAAGTTGAAATATTTGTTGTACTGTTTATGTAGAATTCTCACACAACTGTTAACACGTTACCTAGAACCATTGCCCAATAATGGAAAAGTACCAAATAAATGTCAATTTGTGTACATAAATAAACGTTGATTTGTATACATGAATAAATGTCAATTTGTGTACATTAATAAATGTCGATTTTTGTACATGAATAAATGTAGATTGTTGTACGAGGGGGTAAATAAGACATCCCCTGATAAGCCCTAATGCGTATTTCAGCGGGGGGAAAAGTATAAGACCCAGTCTTATTTTTGGGGAAATACAATACATAAACTAAGCCTATACAAAAAAAACTCACTACCACTAACTATATATGGTCTAGTATATTGTAGAAAATGAGTAAATGCTCCTCTTCCTGACCCTCTGCTATGACTTTTAGTGCCTGCTCATTGAGATGTGTAAGGGGATGAGTTATATGATGTATAACAGAGCATCCTATTATGTGTGGCTACATGGGCTATTGCTGAGAAATGGTTTTCTCATTGTAGGAATGGCAGCATCAAAGGCATGTTGAAAGGGCTACATAAGTTTTAGAATGTTTGCTAGGCATTGGGGTATCATTGGCAGAGAACAAATTGAGAAGAAGATGACATGACTGTATTTGAATAACTTTTCTGTTATCGGGGCAACAGAATGGATTGCTTCTGCTTTCAGCTGCTAGCAAGCTCTTGTCAGTTTTATGACTTTATTGTATTAAGGTAACGTTTCATTATCAAAGGGTAATTACAAAGTAAGGCCACTAGTTCCCTGACTTCATTTTTATGACTTTCCATCATTCTTCTCTTACAGTTTGGGTAAAGAATAAAGAAAGCATCACCACTGAAAAAGTGGCAGTTATTCACCTGTTTTATTCCCCTCCTCCAATACACATGTATTGAGATTTTTCTTCACTTTCTGTTAAGCACGAAATATTACATTGTGAAAGCCAAGGTGTAAATATTTTGAAGTTGAAATATTTGTTGTACTATTTATGTAGAATTCTCACACAACTGTTAACACATTACCTAGAACCATTGCCCAATAATGGAAAAGTACCAAATAAGTGTCAATTTGTGTACATAAATAAACATTGATTTGTATACATGAATAAATGTCGATTTGTGTACATTAGTAAATGTCGATTTTTGTACATTAATAAATGTAGATTGTTGTACGAGAGGGTAAATAGGGCATCCCCCGATAAGCCCTAATGCGTATTTCAGCGGGGGGAAAAGTATAAGACCCAGTCTTATTTTTGGGGAAATACAATACATAAACTAAGCCTATACAAAAAAAACTCACTACCACTAACTATACATGGTCTAGTATATTGTAGAAAATGAGTAAATGCTCCTCTTCCTGACCCTCTGCTACGACTTTTAGTGCCTGCTCATTGAGATGTGTAAGGGGATGAGTTATATGATGTGTAACAGAGCATCCTACTATGTGTGGCTACATGGGCTATCGCTGAGAAATGGTTTTCTCATTGTAGGAATGGCAGCATCAAAGGCATGTTGAAAGGGCTACATAAGTTTTAGAATGTTTGCTAGGCATTGGGATATCATTGGCAGAGAACAAATTGGTAAGGCCTATGACTTGCTTATCATTCCAAAACATAAAAGAAAAGGAGGATGGATAAAGGAAGGCAGTGTGTTGGAGGGGGCTATATAGCAGTAGTCTTGCCACAGCCAATGTAAAGGGACAACACTCAGCAGCTGTGTAGCACCTGCAGGAACATTTTTATTTTGTTAAAATAGTTTCTACATTTGGTGTTTGGGGACGGATGGTGGGTAAAGGCCACCAGCCTTGACACTTATAACAATTCCATGGCTGCTGCACCTTGGGATTTTGTCCCTTTTTGAGGATGCCATGGATTAAAGTGACCTGTATTTAAATGTTTAAAAGGACATAATCATACCTCTCAAGCTCTTAGTACAATAAATCTGGCCAAAGCCAAAAGAAACTGGGACAAAGGTCCAGAAATGGGGACAGATTTTAAATATTATTCTCAGAGAGTTTCTCAAATAACAGGTTTTGCACTACCCATAGCCGGCCTTAGGCATACGCCAACTAGGTGGCCGCCTAGGGCACCGTTCTAGCAGGGGTGCTTTTCCAGTATTTATCTGGTGTAGGTATACTAGGATTGGGGCACCAGGTGGTGTGGTAGGGGACACCGTGGAGCCCTTTTCCATAGGGCATGAGTTGACCGTAGGCTGCTCCTGGCACTACCATGTAGGGTTGAAAAGTTATGAAGCTTGAAACTCAAATGTTGTCATTATTTACTGACTTCAGTTTTTAATGATTCGCCAGAAAACCACAAATTTTAGGAGGCATAGTCCAGAATATGAGGCAAAAAATCTGGACGTGCTTTGAAAATCTGCACAGTTGAAAAGTATAATAACTATCTACGACTAACACCCGGGTTAGGGTATCTCTTCGCATGATAAAAACCCTCATTGGCATACCTCTCAACTGCTCAGACTTTTGCTTCATATTTTTAGTTTGTTTCTCATAAAATGTGTGGCTATCTGGCAACTAAAAGAGGACTTAAGTCTCCCAATAACGGCATAGAGTTGAGGTTAATACTTCATATCCTTCAGAAAATGCATGCTAACACAAAGCATGTCACTCAATAAACTTTCTAAGTTTATAAGGGCAGTATTTAAAATACGTTCTTCCCTAGATTTGGGCCTTTGGTGCCACATTATTTTAGGCTTTTTCCAGATTTATTGAGCGAAGAAATTTTAAGACACACTCCTTGGACTTCTCTGTCTTTCAAATCGAAAACTGTGAACTTGCAGAAAAGTATAAATATATATTTGGAACGACTGGAAGCCATCAACATCTTACGAACAACACTAGCGTTTATTTGTGGTTACAATGTAAAACCTAATCTCTTGCATGAGTTGCAGGTACGCTTTGTTCGGCCATCTACCCTGTACGTTGAGGGAACTATCTACCAAGAGTAGGGTCGCAGAAGAAAAGAGGAGTAAAGTGATAGTCCTAATCTTAATAATAACCGTTTGTCCTGAAGAATATATACGTCTGGCAACCCTGTAATAATACATGTAAAACGAAATACTAAGTAGCATCGATGGAGAAACACTACTACTAACGTCACTCTGCGCTAACAGAAAAGTATCATAAAAACTCCCCAGGGACGGCACGCAAAGAAGAAGTTGACAGAAAGACTTTGCCCAAAATTTGTCATCCGGCCCAACATCTCTGGAGGGTACGCTATCGGTGCATTCCCTAATTGGTCATAGTATTGCAGAGGCCTTTACTTTCATTGGTCTGCATCGCTCTTAAAACGCGATTCGATTGGCTCATGTTTGACACGAACCAATCTGTGACAGCCACGGACTGTTTTTATGTTTTACAAAACAAAACGGGGGAACTCTGTATTCATGTAACTAGTGGGGGAAGCATTATAATTTCACTTGTTTAGATGACAAGTTGTATGTGAGGTATCATTTGGAAAAAAAGAGACTCAGCTTATTTTAGAACTACGTTTATTATTCGGATTTGTCTTTAATGTCCCCGGCCGTCTCGCTCTTCTGGGGTTAGTATGACACTTTTTGCTGAAAGTAAACTGTAGCAGTGTAGAGCAAATGTATTATTTTAACTTTAATATGTCACTGCGTAATCACTCGTGGCTTAAAACCACTGCATTAAATGTGCTTCGCTGTCAATAGCTAAAAGAAGCATAACAACTTGGGCATTGAAACCTTTCTGTTGAAAAGTTCTTTGACTGAATTGTTGATTTTAATTGTACTTCTTTGATGTAAAAATCATTGTGGTGTTATCAGTAATGGAACCCTAGTCATTATTTCTTGCATTGTGTGGACCTGGATTATGCCTATAAACTACATTTTTGAACACTGTAAACAAGCTGATAGAATGTATTATATACGTGCCTTATTACATGTCTCAGAATATTAACTAACCATACGGTGTAGTAAAGGTGGTGCCCGCAAATCGTGTCTGGAGTGTTGTTGCTGCTGGAGAGCAGAAAAAAAAAAACAATCCACACTAGACCAATTGAGACCATATAGGATGTTTAATAAATTCATGGTAAAGCTGCACATGTTATTAAATGTATGTGTGTAAATGTGAAACAGAAGAACCCTAAAAACTAGTGTGTAAAAAAGCAGTAGTAATAGTAGTAGTAGTAGTAGTAGTAGTAGTAGTAGTAGTAGTAGTAGTAGTAGTAGTGAAAAGTGTGACAAATGCCTGTTGAAAAGATACACTAGTTCGTTTTAAATAGTTAAGTAATAGCGCACACATATAATACATGTTGTGATGGAGGCATCTGTTTAACACTTGTACTTCAGAAACTTAATTTCAAATACTTGATTAAAGATGCTCAGTAACTGTTTTTGTTAAAGAAGTGCATTCGTTTGCATTTGTTTTTCAAGCCCACCACTGCTGCAATTATCATTGTAGAAGTGTTATTAAAATATTAATAGGAATGGATTAGTCCTCATGTCAGGAGAGGTTACAGATGCTATGAATATTTACTTTAAAGAACAGAAATCAGAGAGGGGTGCATCATATGAATGCATATAATACAATATGGCTAGAGTAGAGCTTAGTAATAACATTGGGGGAAGGAGCTAGCATGAGTGACAGAACTAAATTTACAGTGCAGGGAAGTATTGTTTTTATTTGTTAAACAGGTAAGTGATCCCATCCAAGGAGCCTTTTCAGCAGCAACCAGCACACATTTGACATGCTCTCTACATGTGTAAAATACAAATCATACATCTAAGAAAGTATATTCATCTTAATTGCTCTAAATGCAACATAAATTTTCCACAATCTACAGACCTGAAATACAGGTCAGATATGTAAAAACGCATTAGAAGTACATTAAATGCTTTTAGAAATAACTATACTTTGAGATTCCATAGTGGTCTTTGGACATTTGGATTGTTACATTTACAGTACCAATGTTAAACAGAAATGTCTGAGCTGATTATGAGTTTTTTTTCTACAAGCACTGTTGCTATAAGGGTCTACCAGTGGTAGACTCACACTGCATAGTTTAAAATGAATTTTGAAAGAGGATCTACTATTCTAGCTGTGAAATGAAAGTATCACTCTTGGAAACCTAAAATGTATACTGCAGTGTAGCTGAAAAACTATTCATAGTGCGAATATGAATATAAGGTGTTTTCATACTTGTTTGGTGGTGTAATGCAAGCCTTACAGTCATGTTTGTGTTGACTGAATCACTTAAAATAAAGCAGTAGACATAAATAACAGCTGGTGGTAATTCAGAACTAGTTGTTGTGATAATTTAGTCTAGATCTTGAATGTTAACATGAATAACTTTAGTAGAACAGAAGAGTATTTAAACATGTACAGGTGACTCACACACGCAAGCATATACATACATATACAGTGGATATAAAAACTGTACACACCCCTGTTAAAATGCCAGGTTTTTGTGATATAAAAAATTAGCCTACAATAAATCATTTCAAAACATTTCTCACCTTTAATATGACCTAACCTGTACAATTCAATTGAAAAACAAACAAATCTGTTTAGGGGGAAAAATATAAAAAATAAAAAAATGTACAATAAGCTGGTTGCATAAATTTGCACAC
Source organism: Protopterus annectens (assembly GCF_019279795.1). Classification (NCBI taxonomy): domain Eukaryota; kingdom Metazoa; phylum Chordata; order Ceratodontiformes; family Protopteridae; genus Protopterus; species Protopterus annectens. The sequence goes on along the minus strand of NC_056738.1, from coordinate 414,240,895 downwards.
CCTTAAACTAATACTTTGATGAAGCACCTTTTGATTATACCATTCAGTCTTCTTGGGTACACACCTGCCATCAATTAAAGAGACTCTGATTAGCTCCAATTAAAGTTCAGCTGTCCTAGTAGGATTTTCCTGACATTTACTCAGTTGTGTGCTACAGCAAAAGCTATGGTTCGCAGAGAGCTTACAAAGCATCAAGGGGATCTCATTGTTGAAAGGTATCAGTCAGGAGAAGGGTACAGAAAAATTTCCACAGTATTGGATATACCATGGAACACACTGAAGATGGTCATCAAAAAGTGGAGAAAATGTGGGACAACAGTGACATTGCAAAGAACTGGACGTCCCTCCAAAATTGACGAAAAGACAAGACGAAAACTGGTCAAGGAGGCTGCCAAGAGACCTACAGCAACACTGAAAGAGCTGCAGGAATTTCTGGCAAGTACTGGTTGTGTACTACATGTGACAACAGTCTTCTGTATTCTCCATATGTCTGGACTATGGTGTAGGGTTGCAAGACAGAAGCCTTTCCTTACATAGAAAAACACTCAGGCCCGGCTAGAATTTGCAAAACAATGCATCGCCTCCCAAAAGAATGTGGGAAAATGTGTTATTGTCTGATGAGACCAAGGTTGAACTTTTTGGCCACAATTCCAAAAGGGTTATTTGACACAAAAACAACACTTTGCATCACCAAAAGAAAACCATCCCCATGGTGAAGCATGGTAATGGCAGTATCATGCTTTGGGGTTGCTTTTCTTCAGCTGGAACTGAGGTTTAGTCAAGGTGGAGAGAATTATGAGCAGTTCAAATACCAGTCACTTTTTGGCCTAAAACCTTCAGGGGTCTGCTAGAAAGCTAAAGATGAAAAGGAATTTCACCTTTCAACACAATGACCCCAAGCATACTTCCTAATCAACAAAAGAATGGCTTCACCAGAAGAAAATTAAAGTTTTGGAATGGCCCGGCCAGAGCCCAGACCTAAATCCAATAGAAAATCTGTGAGATGACCTGAAGAGGGCTGTGCACAAAATATACCCTCACAATCTGACAGATGTGGAGTGCTTTTGCAAGGAGGAGTGGGCAAATATTGACAAGTCATGGTGTGCCATGCTGACAGACTCCTACCCAAGAAGACTGAATGCTGTAATTAAATCAAAAGATGCTTCAACAAAGGATTAGTTTAAGGGTGTGCACACTTATGCAACCAGCTTATTGAACGTTTTTTATTTTTTATATTTTTTCCCCTAATAGATTTGTTAGTTTTTCAATTGAATTGTACAGGTTCTAGGTCACATTAATGGTGGGAAAAGTTTTGAAATAATTTATTGTGGTCTCACTTTTTTATATCACAAAAACCTGACATTTTAACAGGGGTGTGTGCACTTTTTATATCCACTGTACAGGCATTTAATGAAATGTGCAGTGTTGTCATACATATTTTATGTTCTTAGATGGTGTAATATAAGAATGCTGTTGTCTGTTATTAAAACATTCCATTACATTAGCACAGGGGATTAAGTCTGTAAATTAACAAGCTGCTGCTTGTAGTTAAGGGTGTAGTGTTTGATTCCTTCGCACTCTGTTTGCCTTTTGTGTTACTTTAAGCGAGTCACTTATTGAAGTTGTTCTCTTGGGTCAACCCAGAAAAGAGATACTTGTGTCTAGTAGGCTTACCTTGCTAACAAATAAAATCAATACAATATATTCCTGTTACTTGTGTGGTATAAATCAAGTCAAGTCATGCAGTTAGTTAACTTTCTGACTGCATATTTATAACACTGGAAAGATGCACTTTATACAGTTTATCCAGGGTCCACATATACAAGAAATAATGCTTTTATATTATCTTATCGAAGTTTCAGAATATCGAATCTGATACGGTCGACACCATATTATCGAATTCTGAAACATCGAAAGATAAAAAAATGCCTAAAAACAAAAATAAATAAAAGCTTACCTTTACAAGCAGGGGGGCAAACCCACCTGCACCCCCCACACCAACACTACTTAAATATACCAACTTTGAGACCGCACTACATTGAACTAAACGGAAATCTCCCCTTATGGAGATTTCTGTTTAAACGTTCGATGTTGTTTGCTTTCGCTAATCTGGTGCCGGCAATATCAGCTTCGATATTGTCAGCCTTTAACAATGTGAAGTAGACCCGAAATAATGGCTGGATTACAGCAGCATTGATAGTTACAGAGAGTAGTGGGAAATAGCACAGGTTATTGAAGGAGACCATGGAATTTGAGAGAACAGAAAATTTTTAATCGCATAGGAGAGAATAAAAAATAAAATAGGAATACATTTCAAGAAGTCTAGTTCCTACACCTGTTGTCAGCAAAATCATGGGAGTGTATGTAAGAAGTAGTAAAAATAAATAATTGCATACATTTTTATACATATAGGTATATTAAACACAAGTCCATGTATGCATGCATACACACACACTCACTCACTCACTCACTCACTCACTCACACACTCACACACACACTCACACACACTCACTCTCTCACACTCACTCTCTCACACTCTCACACTCTCTCTCTCTCCCTCCCGTTTGCGTGATTGAATATTTTTGAGAACCAAGCTAACAGCTGATTTAATAATTAATTAACTTATTTTTTTTAACCATCCTGATTCCTAGATTTTTTTGCAGAAATTTATTATTTTGGATTTAATTACACAATGAAAAATGTGCACATATTTTATTTTAGCATTTATTTGCCAGTAAGTGAACTGACTGATTGACCCTTTTCAGTCACTGTTTGGGTATCAGTGCATTGGAAAACAACACATTTATAATAAGATTGTTTGTTTGTGTCTTTCGGCTTTTCCCGGTTAGGGGTCGCCACAGCGGAACTCCGGTCCGCTAATGATTGGCAGTTATTTATAATAAGATAAAAATGCAAATATGTATAATGCATACTAATAAATACAGAGAAAGATTAAAAAAACCTGTATAATGGTTAGTAACGGTATTTAGTGTGAAATGCTTTACATGGATGCAAGTGTGCAAATACAAATATTTACATTAAGCAGCACTGCAGGTCCTTTGATTTAGTATGTGGGTAGTACCATTAGTCAACATATTGGAAGTAAGAGCATTTAGCATCTTTGTAGAGGTGTTCTTTCAGGAATTTCCTAAAAGTTTCTAGGGTAATGTTAAATTTAACATCATTTGGGAGATTATTTCAGAGAGCAGGACGTGCTGTGGAATAAGCTTTTTCCCTATGGTTTGTTTGAATCTAGGCATAGACATTAAACTTCTTGGCTACTTTTAAGTGAGTAGTTTTGCGTTTGTGAGCTTTCTTCTGAGTTGTAGGCAATAGCCAAAACGTAGGATTTTGAAAATAAGGGCACCTATTAAAAGTGTAGCTCTGTAAATTATAGGGTGACCATGCATTTTATGTAGAACAAGGAAGAGATGTGTAATGCAGCTATCAAGAAGTGCAGACTTAACTGATTTTTAATTCATCAGTCTGTAGATTATGGCAGTTATAGGCCAAGTGCCAGGATAGTAGGGATAAAGTATAGTGTAGTTTGGGTATTACATCATTTTTAGCTATGGCTTTGTGGGAATTAGGAATGAGGTGGTAGGAGGTACAGTAGCACATTTTTAGTTTGAATTAAACTTTAGCAGGGATTTTTATCAGTGTGACTTGTGAAGTTAAGTAGGTGATCTACGATAAAATAGGTCCTAGCTAATTTTGTTCATTAACATTGGAAATTATACTTCTGTTTATGTCATGATAATAATTCTAGTTGTTTGCTTTAATACTGTTAGATTTTAATTCTAGACACAAGGTAGAAGTCTTTTATGTAGTGATGATACTAAAACTCGCAGGGGAGAGAAGAGGCTCGTGTTATGTTGGCAGAATTGTAACTGTATTATTTGAACGTTGAACTCTGTTTTGCTGAACCTTTTGCTGTATCTTTTTTACACTGTTGAATACAGGTAAAGTGACTATTAGGGTATGCTGATTTAAGTAACAGAACAGGTGATGCTATTACCTTATGGGCATGTCCTGTATGCCTGTATAATTGCTGATTTTTTTTCTTCTTCCGTGGTCACTGTGGTAGCTACATTTTGTAGGCCTTTTGCAGTTTTAATGGAGTAAGTATGCTTGCAGGGAAGCTGAAAAATGAAACTTTGTCATTTGTAATGTGGATTTTGTTTTAACTGAGAAATACGTTTCACTTCAGGTGCAGTGATTTTTATACTTAAAAACAGGACTTAATGTCCTTGTATCACAATTGTTGTAATCTGAAAAGTTCATCTTTGGTTGTATATTTTGTTCTGGTTTGCATTTATGGGCTTGTGTTCAATGGCATAGATGCAGTACAGCATAGCTATTTCTTCTCTTAGGCTTAGACAGCAAGGGCATCATTTGAGGTTTGCTGCCCAAGATTTTTGAACACAGGAAATAGCAAAGTTAATCACTAGTATGCCAAATTTAAGTGTTTGGTTACTGTCTAGATATATCAGATTAATATGTATCAGAAGACCAAATATATTCAGTGCTAAAACATTGATGAGACCCATCAAACAAATAGTAGATAGTGTTTTCTCAAGCAGACAAAATTATCCAATCCTAGGGCAATACAATTTTAGCTTTTGAAAAAATTTATAATTGCTGGAAGATTTTTGTGTATTTTTTTAAACACCTTTATTGAATTATCACTTGTGACATGCACATTTACATTTATATAAAAATAATCAAAGCTTATTAACAAGTTAAAATTAACAAACATTATGCTTCACATATATTGCTATATATCACATAACCTAAGCAACATTACATAAATTATTCAGTTCCTGCCCCTTTAATTTTTAAACAAGAAACATCCTTATTTAACCATCACTTACAACATAAGCAATCACACAGTTATGTAAATGAAAACAAACCACACTGACACAATCCTAGTTGCAAGAATGTTACATCAGAAACCATACTGACACACTCCCAGTTGCAAACATTACACATCACTTGTAATATACCCAGTCGTTTTCACTCAAACATTACATAGCTCATTAAGTCCTGCCTTCTTTTAAACCACATTTCTCCCCTGTATATATTGTTCCCACAATTCCCATTTTTTTCTACTTAGCTTGCTTCTACTTAACTCTAAAGATCTCAATTCCAGTGTTATCGCTGCTGCTATATTCACCACTTCTAATATAGTTGGTTTAGATTTTGATTTCCCTTTTCTAGTAATTGCTTTTTTGGCAACTGCGATAATTAGACAGAAAGGCCTTACCATGTGTAGGCAGATCCGATTCTATATCATAACTCAGAAAAACCATCTCCCTCGTCACACCAATCTGCCCACCCAGCATCTCCAACAGTGCATCTTGCAGGGAGCCCTTAAAGTCCACCAATTAATTGCACTCCCAGAAAACATGTTCCCAATTGCCTCTTTCTTTCCTGTCACACCTCCAACATTTGTTACCTACTCGAGGAAAAATTCTCTGGAGTTTACTTGGGGTATAAAATATCTATGTAAACATTTCCAAGCAAAAATCCTAAATATTCTAGATACATACATATATCCTCCCATTGTTTCTTTGTGAATTGCTTACCCAGTCTCGCTTCCCAATCATTTCTAACCTCTTCTAATTGATTCTTATAGTTGTCATGCAATATTTATTATTCCTTTTTTAATGGCAGCTTCTGTTCTAGATTCTACTAAAAACTCTTACCAGTGCTGATCTTTCATTTGGGACCTGCCTATTTCTTTCTCTTTGTCTATACTCTGATATCAGTCCTTGATAGGGAAGGCAATCTCTAACCTGCAGTCCAAATAAATTATTGGCATCTTCCCATTCCATCATCTTTCCCTCTCTGTTTATTTGTTCCCAGTATATTGGTTCCTTTGCCTGTTTTCTCCAATAAATTTCAGCCCCCCCTTGCCTATTGTCTATATCCCTAATTGCAGTAATCCCTATCAGCAGAATCTCCTTTTTCCATTCCCATGTTGGCTTGATTCTTAGAACAATTTCTGTTACTTCATGTATATAATATTCTGTATGATTATTGTTCTCCTTAAAGGCTTGCATCCAAAATACCAGTCTTTCCTTGTTTCTTGAGCTTCCTCCTGTTCCAGCATCATCCCTTTCCACTTTGAATTATAGTTTTTTGCTTGTACTATGTATATGAGCCTTAACTGTGTAGCTCTGAAATACCTCTTCAAACTGGGTAGTCCCAATCTGCCCTGTTCCACTGGAAGAACCAGCTTATCCCACTTGACTCTTGCTGTCTTCCCCTCCCAGATAAACATTCAGCTCTTTATTAATTGCTATCCATAACCTCTCCTCTGGTTGATAAAAGTATGCCTGACCTGTGTATAACACTAAAGAGACTAAAAACATTTTGACTGCTTGTATCTTACTATCCATATCCATATAATAAAGCTTCCATTTTCTCAGTTTTTGTATTATCTTTTGTTTAGTCTCTTCTCATATAACCTTAGCTGCCACACCAGAATAATTTTTAATCCATACTCCTAAATACTTCATTTTATCATGTCCTTAAAATAAGGATATTGCTGAAACAATTTGTGTGTGATTACACAATTTACTGCTATTGCCCTTGTTTTAGCTTCATTAATTTTGTATCCTGTAAAGATTTGAAACTGTCTCAAAATGCTCCACAACACTGTAATGTCTCTTTCTGGTTTTGTCAGGTATAAAATATCTGCAAACAGAGTCAGCTTTTCTTGACTAGCATACCGATTATATCCTTGAATCTCCGAGTCCTTATTTTCTTTGCCAGTGGTTCTAAATATAATGCAAATAAAGGGGAAAGGGGACATGGCTGCCTTGTTCCTCTGCTCAAGCAGAGCTTATCCGAGAGGATCCCACCCACTTTAATTTCCACCTTTGATCCCTCAAATATCTTCCTAATTAACCTTATATTTTTTTCTGGAAATGCAAATGCTTCCATTGCCCTGCTCATAAAAACCGCAACTTACTCTGACAAATGTTTTCTCTCCTTGAAGACCAAACAACAATGGTATTTTCTTACATTCTGCTCCATCTGGATCATCAGTGTTATGTTAATGTTGTCAAATGTTTACCTCCTCTCCACAAAACCACACTGATTCATATCTATCAATTTTGGAATTACTTTTCATTCTTTTAGCCATTATGGACATGAATACTTTATAATCATGGTTTAGTAGTCTGTATGAAGCCAGGTCCGATGGATCTTTACCTTCTTAAGGTATTGCAGCTACCACTGCTTTCTTCCAGGATGTTGGCCTTCTCTTAAAATACTGTTAAACAAAACCTTTCAGATCTTTATCAGTTTTTCCCCCTCCTAGCTTCCAAACTTCCACAGGAATAACATCTATTCCTGGGGACTTTCCTGTAGGTTGATTATACATCAATTTTTTTATCTCATCTCCTCCTATCCTAACCATTAGTAACGAGCCTTCTCTACCTCTACCCTTGGCATATTTAATTCTTCCATAAACCTTTCAATTTGTATCTTTTCTTGATTTCCATATTTCTCTGCTTTATACAGGCTTTCAATTTCCGAAATATTTCTAATACCTCTACAGGATCTCTTGTTACTTTACTTGTTATAAGGTCCTTAAGCTTGGCAACAGCCCTTTCTAATTTCTGTTGCCCGAGTCGTTGTGCTGAAGGTTTTTGTGCTCTAGTGTTATCAAAATACAGTTGCTTAACAACAATCTTTCTAAACTAGTATATATTATCAAGGCAATCCCTTATTTTCTGCTTAGCATTCAGCAGTTAATCCTCTTCTTGTTCTGTGAGATTTTCTATTTTCTGCAATAATTTAACATTTGTCAGTCACTCTAAATAATTCTTGTTACTTCTTAACCATAGCTCCCTTTCTTTAATGTCCATCCTGTTTTTAAACTCTACCTTAATTTTATCCTACTCCCTAGCTATATTTTCAGAAGAAATTTCTGTCTTCTCTAATAGCTCCTGAATAATCTCCACTACCCATTCTTTAAATTGTTGTCTTTTTAACAGATAGGTGGGAAAGAGTCAGTGTCTCATTTTTATTTCATTACCCTGTGTTTTTATTTTAGTTATTGTTGCTGCATCATCTAAAGTAGTTATTGGGTGTGTATTAAGACCTTCAATTAAATGCACATGTTCTTGTGAAATATAAATTCTGTCTAGTCTAGCCCAGTTTTTATATCTTTGGGAATAATATGTAAATTCACTCCAAACTCCTAGTACTGAATTTACATCTTCCCAGCCAAACATTTTCATAACTGCCTTAAAAAATCTACTCTTCTCTGTTATACTTTCCCTTTTGGGCCCCTCAGACACAACTTCACTGTTGCAAACCAAGTTCCAGTCCCCACCTATAAGTAATATTCCTTGCTGAAAACTGATTAATTCTCCCAGAATTTTCTTAAGCTCCATTGTAGCAATTTTAGGTGGAATATAAAACATGCCAGTGTAATCCTCTTCCTTTGCCAATAGCTCCTTAGTACTACATATGTCATTATTATCTTTTCTATCCTGTTTATCACTGTTGGAGCTCCTCTCCCAATTTATATGGGATGGTCTGATGAAGTGACCTTTGTGGTTAATAAACCTGAGTGTATTCACTGCAGCCGCTTATTGTTTCACCATTTTATTGTTTTTATTCATATCCATTTAAGCCTATTACATCTTACAAAACTTTTTGTTTTATTGAAATCCCTCAAAAAATAGCCCCCAAAACCTATTGATTTAATACTAACACACAAAACTATGTACATCTTCAAATATTGAAGTTTTACCCTTCTAATAGGAACAAATGACCCAAACTGACAGCCACACTCATAGAATTGAGTTAACCTAAAAGAAAGGTTATCCACGCCAATGCGCATGGTGCAGCCTGTGCTTCTACTAAGTGCTAACTGGTTTTGTCTTATCTTTATATCTCTCTCAGCTGGGTAAACCGCTGAATGCTTTCAGAGAACATTATCTGCTAGCCAGTTTCTCTCTTCTTTTTGTTCCCTCAGACAGTCACGCTTCACCAGACTGTAACCAATTTCTCTTTATCACATTGTCTCCTTGGAGACATGAGAACCAGACATCCAATTTCTCATTATCAGATTGTTTCCACTGAGACCTGAGGGCCAGATACAGAATTGCTACTAAGCATACATTCATTTGACAGAAAAAAAATCCTCATAATATTCAATTTTCGTTTGCATTTCATTGACTTGCTTTCTCTTAAAAGTTGTTACTAAATCAATCTAAGGTCCTTAATCCAGTCATTTCTCCATGCAAGAATGAGAGAAAGCACATTAATTTTCTTTTGTCATGCTGTTTTAACCAGGTTTTTTTTTATATTGCAGTGTCTACATTTCTTAAAATTGAGCAAGAAGAAAGAGAGAAGGGAAAAAGAAAGGAAAACAAAGAACAACAGCACCTATTTACAATCCCCATTATGCTTAAAAATAACAGAGAAAAGCTTACTTTATAGAATGCAAAGAAACCATACACCACGAAAATAGTACTATTAAGAAAAAAAGTTTTCTTTACTTATAGTTAACTTTCTTCCCTCTCTTCCCCTTCCCAAAGTCCAAATTATTTTTCCGAACATTAATGACTTGAAGTAGGGCATATACTTTAGAGTAACCTACAAGTCCAGCAAGTTCTGAAAAAGTCCAATAGTTCCAGATTTTCTTGTTCTGTCATGTTTCACAAATATAATTATTGCATAATAATCCCACATTGTGTTTTATTACTGTTTATCTCCCTCTCCCAAACCCTGTTTCTGCTTCATTTCCCACCTACTCTTGATTTTTCCAGTCAACTCTCATGCTCCCTTCCTTCTCACCAGTATTTTCCATTGAAGCAGTAGAAAAGGCTTCACAGGTACAGTCTCTCTGTGGTCTTTATTACCAGAAGAAGGAGAAGCAGAATCTCCTTCTGTTTCACAGATCACTTTTTGTTAGACAAACTTTTGTATTTCCTCCTTAGCATGTACTTCATCAAAAAATAATTTTGTCCCTCCAGGGAAGAATAAATTGAAGACAGCTGGAATCTCACACCTGTTTCTCTACATTCTCTGAATAATGGAATTAATTACTACTCTTCTGCCTGGTGTACAAGGATTAATTGTTCTCTACAAACACTCTGCTGTCTCCTACTTTTAGAATTTTGTCCTTCTGCAACAGTTTTGTCAGAATCAACTCTTTCTGCTGGTAGGATTTCATCTTTACTATTAAATGTGTAGGTTGCTTTCTCATAGCCAGATTTGGAGCATACGCATGATGTGCCCTTTCAACTAACAACTCATGCTGTGGAATACCAGTCCAGTTGCTTGTTTGTTCTTTCATAAAATTAATGTAGTTTGTTCCTTCCATCTTCTCTGGTATAGCTGAAAATCACCATTTTTCCCTGCATGCTCTGTCCTCTAACTCTATTTTTTTTAAACATCTCTTCCTGAGCAGTCTCATATTCAGCCAGCCTTTTCGTCATTTCATCCTCTGATTTTTGCAGCTTTATCTCCTTATCTGAATGTCTGTTTAAAGCTTCTTCTATTTTTTCCAGTCTTTTATTGTTTGTGTTGATATACTCCATCAGTGTTTCATTTATTTTTAACCAGTTCTGTGTGCAGTTGACTTCCAGTAACCTACAGGAAGATATAGGACATGTCTGGAGGTTGCATTGCTTTTTGCTGAACAGCTACAGAACTTTCCCCAGTCAGTGCTTCTTCCTCAATTTTTGTAGCTGATTTTTTTCCAGGTGCTCTGTATTTCTTACTTTTTTCCTGGCATCCAAGCAGTACACTTACTAGCCAGTTACTGAAATTTACTCAGAAACACAAAAGTCTACTGGCCTTCTCTGTTCATTTTCTGTTTTCACACTGGGAGAGCTAGAGTTAAGTTGTTACTCAATGTGCAGCCATTTTGGAAGTCTACATTAAGTGTTTTTTATTTACTTGCTTCCACTTAAAACTTGTTGTTAGATCAAGCCAAGGGCTTTAATCCACTCATTCTCATAAGCAAAAGTAAGAAAAAGCATATTAATTTTACTTATGCTCTGCTGTCCAGGCTTTCTTCTTCTTTTTTTACATTATACTGTCTATACTTCTTGAAACTGAAAAAGAAGAAAGAAAGTATAAGAAGAAAGGTCATCGGTTTACTTTAGTATCCCTGTTACACACAAAAAACTACTGAAAAAGCTTTACTGTATAACATGCAGCATGTCATGTTTTATAAAAATACTATTTAGAACAAAAACATATTTTACTTATAGTTACCTCTTTTGTTCCTCTTCCCCTCTCCTTAATGTTCTTCCAAAAAGTAATGACATGCAGTAGGGCATATGCTTTGGAGTCTCTTACAAGTTTAAGAAAGTCAAAAATTCCGATTTTTCTAGGTTTTCTTGTTCAGCCATATTTCACAAATGTGATTGATGCTTTGTAATTCCACATTTATTCATTAATTTCCATTCTGCTGTTTTTCTTCCAGTTGATCTCCTTCTCCCAACTCAAGTCATCTAGTCAACTCCTGTGCTGTTTTCTTTGAAATATTTTTCTTTGTAATATTGGAAAAGGTTTCATTGGGATAATCTCTGTATGAGCTTTATTTATTCAGGTCACTGTGTAATGTGTGGTCTCCATTTTCATTATTTATGTGTAATGTATACTTACATATAAATATTCAAGCTTGGGCATTAATGCCCTTCTAGCTTGCCAATATACCAAAACACTTTGTTCCCATAATAACTGTCCAGGCTGTTCTTAAAGATATCTAAACTAGTATTTGCTTTAATGTAATTTGGTAGCCTATTCTATGCATCACCTAATCTGTCAGAGAACCAATTTGTACACTTTTCATTCCTATTGTATCTTCTTCGTAGGTTGTCTGATGATTCTGTAGTACTTTTTGATAACACCAAACATTCCCAGAGGTAGTTGTCTCTAAATTTCCTATATACCTGAGTAAGATCTCCTCTTAGATATCTGTAAGGGACACTGTACACGTTCAGATATTTTCGTCTTTCATAATAACTTATATTTTCACATCCATGGATGCCCTTGGTATATTTCTGCTGTACTCTTTCCAGTTTACTCATGCTTGTTTTCTTATAGGTTTTCCATATTATTATTCCATACTCAAGTTTGGGTCTAATGTGACTAACAAACAATGACTTCATCCATTTTTGATTTCCTAGACTTTATAAATCTTGTTATACAACCTATAGTTCTGTAGCTATCATTAACCAATTGGTTGATATGACTAGAAAAACTTATAGCTGAATCTTCCCATATACCCAGGTCCTTAAATGAGTCTACAGTTTCAATCACTGTGTGTTGTATTAAATATTAACCTTTCAATTTATGTCTCCCAAATCTCACATGCTTAGTTTTTGATGTATTTACCAGAGTTCTCCTGTGCCCAAATGGTCAATTTAGTCAAGTTATTTTGCAGACATGCCTTATCTGTAACACATGTAATCAGTTTATCCATTTTCAGGTTGTCTGCATATAGACTGTAGAACATATCCGGTGAAAACATTAGGTCTGAAAGAAACAATAACATGGGTGACAGGTGTTCTACACCAGAGGTCAACCTGTCACTGGTTAGATCAGACCATAAACTAATCACTCTGGATGTCCACACCACACCACCACCTCCATCCAAGGAAACCACAGTGAAAAACTTTTCTATAGCAAACTTCACCTTACTTAAGACACAGGTGGTAAGTTTCACAGCCCCCACGCTAAAGGATAACAGTGTCCAAGATGCAGGAACCTTTACAAATGCACTCTATGAGCACCTACAAGGATGCATGGATCGTGCCATCCCTAGCAAAACCAAGACTCACTCCCTAAGAGAAGGAAAACAGTCTGGTGGACCCCTGCCATAAACAGGCTATACAATAGAAAGAGGAAACTAGATCAGAAAAAAAGCAAATCCCAAGAAGGAAAGACATCCCTGATCAGTATCAGCAAGAAACTAAGGTCCCTCATAAAATCCTCCAAGGCTAACTTCGAAAGAAAAATAGCTAAGGATTCGAAAGATAACCACAAAGCCTTCTTTAGCTATGTCAAGAATCTAAGTGGCAACTCGCAGATATGCTCTGAGCTAGTGCAAAATAGCACAAAATATACTGAACCCACTGATATTGCCAACATCCTGGCCCGATAGATTCAGTGCTAACTTCACCCCCCTCTCACCCCCAAAAGGGCCCATAACAATACCGGAAAAGTATAGTGTTCCGGAAATCACAGACGCACAGGTGAAAACAACCCTTTCAAAAGCCAAAATCACAGCGTCAATGGGGCCAGATGGTGTCCCAGGCTGCTTCTTGCATGAACTACAGAACAAACTAACCCCCCCATCTAAACACACTGTTCAACCTCTGCCTCTCCACAGGCTACGTGCCCATAGAATGGCGCACAGCAACGGTTATTCCACTCCTCAAAGGAGGGGCCACAACTGACCCTGGTAACTATTGCCCCATAAGCCTGACTAGCCTGGTCTGCAAGGCTATGGAGCGTATCATCATGGAACTCATTAACAAAGACACTGGGAACCTCCAAACACTTGACCCGACCCAGTTCGGCTTTGTTAAGGGCAGATCGTGCCTACTAAACCTGGTTGACTTCTTTGAGACAGTCACCAAGGCCATAGATGAGGGGAAGGTAGTTCATACAGCCTACTTTGACCACGCCAAGGCTTTTGACACCATTCCCCACTTGGGAATTATAGAAAAACTCAGCAGCCTGAACATAAGCCCCTACATCACGAGATGGGTTGCCAACTGGCTTACAGACAGAACTCACACGGTAAGAATAGCGGGCTTCAGGTCTGACTCTAAACCAGTCATAAGTGGTGTCCCACAAGGCTCGGTCCTGGGACCCCTACTGTTCGGCATATACTTCTCAGAAGTACAGGCAAACACAGGAGGACTATGGCTAACCAAGTTCGCCGATGACTGCAAACTGGGAGCCATAATTGACTCTCCAGCTGACACGGACATTCTCCAAAAGGGCCTTACCAAGACAGAAACCTGGTGTCAAAATCATGGTCTCAAGCTAAATGCCAAAAAATGCATAGTCATCCAGTTTGGGAAAAACAAAACACCCATGAATTACCACATAGCTGGCAGCCCCCTTAATACAGAAGAGGTAATAAGAGATCTGGGGACCCAAGTAGATAGTAATCTCTCCTTTGACAATGATTGTCAAAGTAGTTAGGAAATCCTTCTATGTAGCCCATCTAATTACTAAAGGGTTCGCATCTAGAAGTTAAGAGGTTGTAGTGCCCCTCTGCTTGTCACTCATCAGACCCATCATAGAGTACAATGCCCCCGTTTGGGATGTACCTCACAAAACACTTCCAACAGCTGGAAAGACCACAAAAGTACCTCACCAAGAGGATTACTGGCCTCAAACATATGTCCTATGCAGCCCGATTGGAAAATCTCCGGCTGTACTCAGTGGGATATCGCTTACTCAGAGGTGATCTCTGCCTGACTTACAAAGCTATGTCCAACTTAGAATTGATGGACATGTTCCACCTAAAGAAATCCAAGTCACTGCGAGCCACGCGCTCTAGTGAGCTAAACCTCACCACAACAATAAATAGAACATGCTGGAGCGATAGATTCCTGTCACAGAGACTCCCCATGCTTTGGAACAAAATTCCTAACTACATTAGGCAGAGCCCCTCACTAACACTCTTCAAGAGAAACCTTGATGAGTGGATGGGTAACAGAAAATACACCCCTGGGATCACTTCATTGGCTCTTCTTGACAGAGGCTCAGTTAATTAATCAATGGGGCAGCGAAAGCTGAAACACTCTGGCTAGGCTTATAAATGCCCTCGGGCTATTTGCTATAGAACATCATGTTACAGGTGGTAATAGATCTATTTTCAACATATGCATGCTGATATATGGTTTCCAATGCCAACCTATCCAGTTCTGACAATTACTTATCCAATATTACCTTTTGCATTATTTTTCCACAATATGAAAGTAGACTTAAGGGTCTATATGACTGTGGGTTTGTCCTACTCCCCTTTCCCTTAAAGACAGGTTTAATAAGTGCATGTCTCCAATCTTGAGGAATCTCCCCATATTTATATGACCTAGTGAATAATAGATGTAATGGTTTTGTAAGTTCTTGCTGAATTGTTCTCAGTTCATTGTTACTAATTCCGTCTCCTCCCTGTGCTTTGTTTGGATCCAGTTTGCACAGTTCTTTTTCAATATAATCTAATTTGATTCCAGTATCCAGGATTACCTGGATGTCACAAGAACAACTTACCACCCCTTGTGTGGAGCCAAACTGTTTTGCATAAGATTTTGTAAATATATCTATAATCTGTTGTACCTGAGAATAAATTTTAGAATCTGCACACAGTTTATCAATTTGTGTGTCTTTACTACTTCCACATTTTATTTAGCTATAAAAAGATTTCCTATTTTGCTCAATATCTTTATAGATATTTTCTTCAAATATTTCTTGATCTTGTCTCACAGTATGCTTAATCTGTTTGTTCAGCTTGTTTATTTCTGTTTTCAAAATTGTAATTTGACCTCTCTTCCATTTCTTATATTTTTTGTCTATCACCTTAATCGGGTATCTTGTTCTTATGGAAATATATCCCCTGATGTTGTTTGCTTAGATCCTTATGTTAAACATTTTTTTTTTTTTGCACTCAAACAATTTTTCTTTCAAAACGTTCCACATTCCATCTGCCATTTTTCCACTGAACACCTTGCTCCAGTTAGTTTTACATAGTGACTGTTTTGCTTCCATATAATCTGTAATTAACCTTCTGCGCATTGGTTTAGATTTCAGTTTGGCAGAATTATCTAGCAATGACTTAACCTGTATAACCCCATGATCACTGCACATCAACAGTGGTAAAACTTGACTTGAAGTAACAGTAATTTCTTTAGGAACACAGTGTCTATTATGTTCCATCCCCTGGTAGGTTTTTTACAATTTGAAGCAATTGCTATTCCTGAATATATGTTGTGAATAATTGCCTTACTAACATTGTTGAATCAATATTATTCCAGTCTGTTTCTGGTAAATTTAAGTCCCCAGCTAATATTATTATTCCCTCCTGTGTTTCATGCAAGAAATGTATGAATTCCTTTAGGTCATCTGCACTTGACTTTGGTGGTCTATACACTCCAACAACGGTTATATGTTCCAAGGTTGTCTTTATTGTCACAGTTACACTGTGTATAGTATTGGTGTTATCATTGAACATGTAATGGTCATAGGTCTCATAACTATCTTTAATCCCTATCATAACACCTCCACCTGATTTTTTGTTAGAATGTCTGTTACAGTAAAAACATTTATACCCTGACAGAACTGGTTTCCAGTCATTGTTCTTTAACCATGTTTCACAAACAATAACAACATCAATCTTGTGGGAATGTAGCACATTTTCCAATAAAAAACTTTATTATTAATGCTCCTAGCATTAACAACCATCAGAGATGCATCAAATGTCGCTATATGTAAACTGTTAAATTTTCAACCTGGGAAAAATCCTGCCTAGTGTTCATCAAATATTGCAATATATTTGCTGCAAAAATTCTCTTCCCTGATCTTGACAAATGCATGCCATCCTGTCTGAACACGTGTGTCCAAAACTAGGCTTGAATGCTGTACAGATTTCCAGTTTTTAAAACGGGACATTTTTTCATGTAGGTGTTGTGACACCCGTGCCCTGGCCCAGAAATCAAGGAGCCTCAATCCTCACCACTAACACCAGTGAGGGGTGTCTCATATAAGAGTAAAAGATAACAAATACACACAGTAAAGTGCAATTTCCCTTAAGAGCACAGAGAGATCATAGTCAGTCCGGGCTGGTCGCTCCCTTGCTCTCCAGGTCCCCAAAAAGACTGGCAGAGCTATAGGGTCCAGCTCTCAGCCAGCTGGGCAAGCTAAAATCTCCAGCACCCTCTCTGTCCAACCAGTGCTTCGTGTCCCTGCCCAAGCAGCTGACACACACACACACACTTTGAGATCAGAGTTTATACAACCACACAGACACTTCTGGGGAAGGCTGGCACAGGTTCTTCAGCTGTGCCCCTTTTACCCAGACTATAGAGTAGAAATTACTGCCACCACCCAGCTAATATTTATCAGCTACTCAAAGGCCCTTAAAAAGGGTGTCCAATTATTACTGTGCAATATTATCCAATTGGTAGTATAGCCTGAGGCTAAAGCTATAGGAATGGCTTTGTACAATTTTACCCAGGGCATGCAAGTACTCTAAAGAGCTTAAATTATATCTACAAAAACAGCCACGGTTGCAAGGGTTTAAAGTATTTAATAATAAAGAATAAAAACACAAGACAATACTTCTTACTACACAGTGCTAGTCAAGAGTTCAGAGATCACAGAGAAATACTTAAAATAATTCAGTAGTACAGTTCTGACATCACAGAAAAAACACGTAGTCTAATCTTTCTAGTTTCTAGCTATTTCTAAGAGAAAACACAAATCTAAGATAACTTGCATCTAGAGCAAGACAGTGCTGATGACTGGATGGTCAAGACAAAAATGCTTAATAATCTCTGATTCTCTGTTTTTAAAATCACATTCCTGGTTCCCATTACATCATTCTTCACACTTCCCTGTGTTCCCAGGCTAACAGAAACTACATTTACATTCTTAACATCTCCTTGTGTTATCTTGCAGCTGGTCAGGAAGCAGAGCAATAAAAATACATTTGCATGTTTAAATCTAGCAATCTTGGTTAAAACAATAGAAAGAATGTCTTCATCTAGACAGGCCAGAGCCGACTTTAGATCAAAGGGTCACAACATGTTTTACGTGGTCAGCAGAGAGCACTGTTACATTTTTTTGCAGTTCCACATCTAACCGCCGTTTTTTTCCATTTAAGACAACAAGCCTGTGGTTTACATTAATATTTACAAATGACAGAATTATCTCCAAAATTCTATCTGGCTAGACTGGCAGCCTTCACAGGTATTTACCCCAAAACATCTTTTCATTCACAGTGACCTGACTATCTTTTCTATAGGTGATTTGTGAAAAATACATCTTAACACCAGTACAAGCTATACTGTCTAAGAGGGCTGTCAGTTCCATACTAACAGTCAGAGAATCCTTGTGGATGACATCATTTGTACCTACATGAATAAAAATGGATCTGTACTTGCTTACATTAAGGCATTTCAAGGCTTGTCTCACATCTTCTATTTTTACTCCTGGCAATCATAACACTATTCAATGTTCATTATCTTGTCTGCAAATTAAGTTCCTCTAATCTTCAATTGCAAGAATATATTTACTGGCTAGCTCTGAAGAATCTTCAGCTTCTAATACAGTAATATTTCCTCTATCAATTGTTATGAAGGATAGATCTTCATCACTATTAGTCTTATTAATCCCAGTGTTTTCACTGTGTATTAAATTCTCATCCAGCTGGCATTGTAAATCCACAGCTTGAGCCATATAGTCAACATCTGGCTTTCTCTTCTTTCTTCTCCAATCCTTCCACATTCAGTTTTGATTTCTTCCTTTTCACCTGCCCCTTCCCCCTTTTTTTCTACCTTGTCTTTCGCAAAAATTATGCATTTTTCTGCAGAGTGGAGGTTTTCTGATGGAAAAATATTATCATTCCCTGTAAACTGTGTGTTACATAACAAAGTAGTGTCCTTTTTAGTATGCATTCTCTTTCCTTTAGTCATTAATCAGTTTATTTTTCTTTCTTGTTATTTGTTGTGAACTTCTTCCTTTCTTTCTTTCTTTTTTTATTTACTTCTAAACAAAACGGATCCCCAAATTACTGAATACTTGCATCCAGAATTCCAGCGTTTTCAGTGGCATTGTCTTGTTTCATAGGGGTTGAATGATCTTTGCAGACAGTAGCTGCATCATTTCCTAAATGTGTTCTATTTGTTCTTTGCCTAACATTATTTATCTCAGCAGTCCAGTCATTAATATATGAAACAACAGATCTAAAGTAGTTAACTTCATCTGATCAGCAACCTGTGGGTTACGGATCCGATACGGATCTGAGCCGGCAGCATACCAAGCTAAAGATCCGAGCTCCAAGCACCACCCCCTTACCCATACTACCCTGCAACCTCCTTCCAATCCCCAGATCTCGTTTGCCGCGGCTTTGCCAAGCACGGGATTTTTCAAGCTCCAGGCAAGTGTAGCCAATTCTTGTATTTTTCTAAAATATTTGGGTAGTATAATTGTTAGCTGTGTGTGTGTGTAGTATTTTTTCTATATTTTTTAAATATTAGTTGTATTCTTAACTAATCTATCCCCCTCTTATCCTTGGTAATCTCTATGCCCTAGTAGGCCCCTCTTTTCCCTTTCGGTGTATGTGTGCGTCTGTGTGTGTCTGTCTGTGTGAAGGGTATGGCTGAAAGCCAGAAAACTACTTTTTCTAAGTGCAATGAGTGTGGCCATAAGCTGTCGCCAGCCGATGGTCACACTCAGTGCGTTCTTTGCTTGGGGGTTTCTCACCTTTCAGGCTGTCAGATCTGTGCAGCCTTTAACCCCCGGGCCTTGCGAGATAGGAAACACAAGCTGATTTTGGCAGGTCTTCTACCTGTGGAGTCAGCTTCTTCTTCCTCTTCTCCCACTGTAGCGACAGCCGCGGCTGCAGTTGCCCAACCATCTGGCCCTCCTCCCCTGTCAGGGACTCACCCTCCCACCTCATCTCAGGGAGAGCGAGAGGCAAAAAAGGACAGAAAAGAGAGAAGGGAGAGAGAGAGAGAGAGAGAGAGAAGCTACAAACGGCGGGCCGAATTGGACTCCTCAGCCCCTCCAGCTAAGTTCTCTCTTCTCCATTAAAGATTACCAAGCCTCCTTCCCCATGGCCCCATTCCCCACGCTTCTCTCTGGAGGAGGAGGCCCGACCATCTTCGAGGTCTTCGCGTCGGCCCTCCCGGCCAGTTTCGGCGGCCTCTTCCAGATCTACTCGTAGCCTCTCGGAGGCAGATATGGACTGGATGATGCGTCGCTTCCTGCAAACCCAGCTGCAGGTGGGAGTGTTGCTGTCTCCCTCCCCCTCCGGGGGGGGGGGGAGTTCAGCTCCACTGTTTGTCCCGATAGCTCCTTCTCCGATCCATTACCAAATTTGATTCTTCAGAGAGTCGGTGCTGCTGGTTATTTCTACCTTGATGCTGGCCATATCCTCGAGCTTATCGGATCCCTTTTTGGATCCGAGCTCTCGGAGCCAAGAGCTGGGCATCAGATCCAAGGGGGCGAGTGTGTCTTCGGCTCCTTTGTGGTCGGAGCACACCGTCCACTGAGATCCGAGCACTTCGGCTCAGACACCGATCCCTTTGTCGGATCTGAGGGTGCCGGCCATCTGTCTTAGAGATGCCAGTTCCCCATCGGCATTCGATGTTGTGGAGAGGGTTCTCTCTAGAGGATCGAGACCCCCTCACTCTTTCCTCGGGATCCGCCCCCACTCCCACGCAGCTCGGTTTATCCTCCATCATCCAGTCCCAGGACAGCCTGTGTCGTTGACGCCCCAGCCAGTTCCCCTGGAGGAACATGAATCCATTGCTGAGCCCCCTCAGACAGTCCCCCCCCAGAGGAGATTCCTCACAAACGTCTGTGCAAAAGGAGGCACTTGGACTCCCCTGAGTCCCTCAACGAGGATACCGATTTGGAGGAAGGGGAAGGTTCTTCCAAGTCACCCCCTGACGACATCTCCTTCGGAGACATTATGCAAATGCTCTGCCAAAGGGGGGGTGGTCTGCCAAAAAACCTTCCGCGGATGAGTCAGTATTCCTGGAGGCGTTCGGCACAGGCCCATCTACCTCTTGGGTGTCCCCTCCGGCCGACCCCCTGGTCGACCTGATTACCACCAGGACGTGGAAGGAACCGGACACTATAGAGCCGATCCCCAGGAGGCCCGACAAGATTCTGAGCCCCCCTGCAGACAAAGCTTCGTGGAGCAAGGGTTCCCTGTAGATGCCATGGTGGTGGCGGAGGCCACCAAAAAGGAACTAGCTCAGGACAGTGCTTCAGTCCGTCCCCCTGACAAGGAGTCTTGGGCAATGGACTTTATTGGAAAGCAGATGTTTGCTTCAGCTATCTTCTCTATTAGGGCGCTAAATTAATTGGCCCATGTAATCAGACTGCAGCGGGACCTGGTTAAAGAGTACGCTGCGTCTCCCCCAGAGTCCATGTCGGTCGAGGATAAACGGACTCTCTCGGCTTGTATGACCACTCTCAAATCAGTGTCTAATACGTCTATGCGGCTACTCTCCCACGCCAAGGAAAGAGCCGCTAGAGCTAGCGGGTCCGGTATCACCTTAAGGAGTCATGCCTGGCATCGGCTTTGCGATTTCTCGGAACCTTTCAAGGCGACCTTCGCGAATGCACCCTTTGACGGGTGTACCCTGTTCAGGAAGACAGTCTGCGAGATGCTGATCCAGAGCGAGAAAGATGGGAAAGTGCTGTCAGCCGTCGGAATCCGCTTCTCTACCCCTCAAAGGTCTTTCTCCAGAACCAGCGAGGGCAGATGATGATGTGGTTCCGGAAATCTCAGCAGGCCCAGAACGCTCAGGACTCCTTCTCCCCCAAAGGCAGAGGGGGACAAGGTGGACACCAGTCCAGAGGCAGAGGTGGTCCAAAGAACTTCGGGTCACAGGAACCCTTTTCCGACCGACCCGCGCAGCATCCCTGAGGGGTTGCCCGACTGCTCCTCTCTGGAAGCAGTCGGGGGGGGGGGTTCGAGGCACCTGGCTCAATGGGAGTCCATCACGACAGATCACTGGGTGCTTCAGATAATATCCAGTGGCTATTCAATCCCCTTCATAAGCAATCCCACTTACTCAAGGCGCCTCCCAGATGTCCCACCCACTCAAAGGGAGGCCGCGGCCTTGGAAATAAAAAAAAAAAGCAGTTAGAAAAAAGAGCCATCCAGCATGTGCCCCCAGACCAGTCTGGATCAGGAATCTACTCCAGGTTCTTTCTGGTGCCAAAAAAGACGGGGGACTTAAGGCCGATTTCTAGACCTGTCAGCAATGAACCTTTTTGTTGCCAAGGAGAAATTCAGGATGGTCACGCTCCAATCTATCCTGCCCCTCTTGCAGGAGGAGGACTGGATGTGCTCCATAGACCTCAAGGATGCGTACTACCATATTCTCATGGACAGATGGTCCAGGAGGTTTCTCCGCTTTTGGCTTGGGGCCAGTCATTACCAGTTCAGGGTCCTACCTTTCGGTCTCACTACAGCCCCCCAGGGTGTTCACCAAGGTCATGGCAGTTGTAGCGGCCCACCTGAGGTTCCAGGGCATACAGGTCTTCCCATACCTAGATGACTGGCTCTTCACCACCCCCACCAGGCATCTACTCTCTCTAGCCAGGGACTTCTTCCTCCATTTATCATCCCAGTTGGGGATCACTATAAATGTCAAGAAGTCGTTCCTAAAACCTGTTCAGGTTATAGACTTTATAGGGGCCAGGATAGATTACCTTCTGGTCTAGGCTTTCCTAAAGCCAGACAGACTTCACAGCATGACTCTGCATGTACTAGCTCTTCTTCAGTCTCCTGCTCCCCCAGCAGAGTTAGTCCTGAGAGCTTTGGGGTCCATGGCAGCAGCGATCAGTTTAATCCCTTATGCTCGTCTGCACATGAGGTTTCTACAGTGGACTTTGCAAGTCCAGTGGTCCATTCTACACCATCCGCTAGACTTGCCAATTCCCCTCAGCAGGGTTTGCAGGAACTCCCTCACATGGTGGCTCCAATCCTGAGCCCTTCGGGAAGGACGACCTTTTGTTATGCCCCTACCCCAAGCCACAGTGACCACGGACGTCTCCCGCCTAGAGTGGGGGGGATTGTGTGGGCAAGACTGTCCAAGGCACGTGGACTCAGACAGAGACCGTTCTGCATATAAATGTACTGGAGATGAGGGTGGTCCTTTTAGTGTTGCAGGCCCTTCATGTCTTCCTTCCTCCGGGGATTACTGCGATCCAGTCAGACAGTATATCGGTGGTCTGGTATATCAACAAACAGGGGGGAACCAGGTCTTACCTCTTTGCCGAGAAGCCATGAGAGTTTGGGAGCAGGCGATCTCTACCAACCGCTTCCTGTTAGCAATGCACATTCCGGGTCGGTCCAACATTCTGACGGACAAATTGAGCAGAACTATCTTCTCTCCTTACGAGTGGTCTCTGAATTCTTCCGTAGCGGAACAGATCTTCCTCAAGTGGGGTCAGCCTTGCTGCGATCTCTTCGCATCTGCTTCCAACGTGAAGTGCAGTGAGTTTTTTGCTCTAATTCTTCCTTTAGGGGAAGCCCCCAGAGATGCTCTAGTCCATGCTTGGCCGCCCGGTCTTCTTTATGCGTATCCACCACTTCCGCTGAAGACAAAATTTTTGCAGCAAGCTCGTCGGTTGAGGAGCAAGATTATCCTCATAGCCCCATTCTGGCCTCGTCGAGTCTGGTTCCCCTGCCTACGGTCTCATCTCATAGTTCCTCTCTGGATCTTGGATCCCATTCCGGATCTGATCTCTCACCCCTCGGGAATGGCCCCTCCGAACCTGGACAAGCTCAAGCTCTCAGCTTGGCTGATTCAGTTCCCTTAGTTGCCAGGACTCCCGGTATCTCTTCCCTAGTCAAGTCCATTCTGGTGGCGGCACATAAACCCTCTACCAGGAAGATTTACAATAGTAAATGGAAATGCTTTTCCATTTGGGCTTCACGTAAGAACTTGGATCCCTTCAGCGCTCCTATTCCAGCAGTTCTAGAATTCTTGTCTAATATTTTTCAGCAGGGGGCCAGTTCATCTACTGTAAAGGTTCAGCTAGCTGCTATTTCCCATTTCCATATTGGGGACAACTTTGGTTCTCTCGCTGCTACCAGAATTTGTAAAGTCTTTCTAAAAGGTACCTTTCTTTTGAGACCTCCTATTAGAAATTCATCCCCACCGTGGGACCTGATCTTGGATCTTCAGGCGTTAGTCGCGCCTCCGTTTGAACCCACAGCTTCCGCTAATGTGAAGTTCTTGTCATGGAAGAAGGTCTTTTTGATAACCATTACCTCAGCCAGGAGAGTGTTGGAGTTTCAGGCTCTTTCTATCAAACCTCCATACCTTGTATTTCACAAGGACAGGGTATCTCTCAGGACTAATCCCTCTTTTCTTCCCAAAGTTGCTTCCGAGAAGAACATTAATCAAGCCATTAATTTGCTGTTTTTTCCCCCAATTACAAGAACAAAGGGGAGTATAAACTTCATTTACTGGATGTTCACAGACAGTTACGTTTTTATTTACACAGGACGGCTGGCTTTCGTAGATCTGACCAACTTTTCATCTCCTTTGCAAAATCTTTTCTAGGGAAACCGATTTCTAAAGTGACTCTTGCCAGGTGGATTTCGAGTTGTATTCTCTTAGCATATAGAGAATCTAGCTTGCCGGAACCAATGGGAGTTCATGCTCATTCTACGTGTTCTATGGCAACGTCTGCTGCATTCTGGTCTACAGTTTCCCTGGATGACATTTGTTCAGCGGCTACCTGGGCATCCTCTCACACCTTTATTTCTCATTATAAGCTAGATTTGATGTCTAGAGGAAGGGCTGCTTTTGGCTCTGCAGTGCTCCGGAATATTCTTCCTTGAGGGCCTCCCAAGATTTCGGGTAGCTGAGGACTCTGTCCCACACATTGCTGATCAAATGAAGTTAACTACTTCAGATAAAGAAGTTATGCACTCACCATAACGTTCCATCTGAGTAGGTAACTTCATTTGTCAGCAACCGTCCCTCCCTCCTTCCCCCTAACCTGAATGATTATTCAGCTGAACTCGAGGTTTGGATGCTCGAGTTTTGTTTTGTCTCCGAGTCAGGTTTCTCAGGTTGTTAGTTTGTTTTGTTGTTTTGTGTAGGTGACAAATGCGATCTGATGATTGGAAGGAGGTTGCAGTGTAGTATAGGTAAGGGGGTGGAGTTTGGAGCTCGGATCTTTAGCTTGGTATGCTGCCGGCTCGGATCCGTAACCCACAGGTTGCTGACAAATGAAGTTACCTACTCAGATGGAACGTTATGGTGAGTACCTAACTTCTTTTTCTCCAAGCCATGCCAATTGCACAAGTGCAGTCATCATCATCATCATCAAGTCTAGATTTACTTTAACAAAGGTGAGCAAATCATCCATCTTTTTACACGAGGAACACAGATCACCAGTGTTCTCAGCTTTTACCTTTAAATATGCATAGCATTTGTTACACTGTACAAGATATTTGTGCATTAGCAAATCATTAATTGCATACTCATTTAAGGAATCCATGTTCAGCTTCAAATGAATAATATTGTAAAAGAAAAGAAAATAATCAAAATCAGTAACCACAGAATTCAAAGAGAATTTAAATCAACTTTGATGACAAAAAAATCACATGAGCAATATACAACTAAATACTAAAGTGCAGTAAAATTGTTCGGACCATACAAGTTCTGCAAAAGCTATAATTCCTATATGTCGCGAGCGAAGGCGTGCAGTAGCTTCTGCTCACTGTTACACTTCTTTTTAACAGTAAAGATCAATAAATCACAAACCAAGGTAGGATTGTTTAGATATGGTCAGGATTTTCCTTTCTGTAGTTTGTGTAATTTATAGCTGTCTTGGCCCCTTGGGGTGGCTAGAGAGTGGCTGTCTAAAACCTATTCCTTCCTAACAAAAAACAGTGAAATTTAAGGTAAAACAACACAATATGAATCAAAGTAAATCTTGTTAACAAGCTATCCCTTCATATGTACAAATAATGAAAAACAGTGCAAACAAAATATAAATTCAAATAAAACTTCTCTTACCAGTCAACTCCACAGTAAATCACAAACCAAGGTAGGATTATTTAGATATGGTCATGTATGCATTTATATGAAGTTTTGTCAGCTGCCTTTTAATCTGCTTATACCAGAAACCCTGCTGCAATACTCTGCACTTTTTAGAGGCTCATGAATGCCATTCTTTTATGTGTTCCTTTTGTACTACCAAATCCCTTTTCATAATTTCAGCATGTCTTGCATATGGGTACACTTTTGTTTCTCAGCCGTTTGTAGTGCCAGTTATTGAGGCATCTACAAAAGATGATAGTCAGTACTGAACCTGATGAAATGGTGCTAAACATTTTTTGTAGGAGAAATGTAGACAGTGCTGTCTCTGTAGCTTGTGTAGTCAGTGTTTAATTAGGTTAATATTCTGGACTCGTACAAATTTATAAATTATTTTAAAGCATTACTTTTATAAACTGTAGTCCTGAAATATAGCTAGGCCACATCCGCATCTCCACGGTGGTCTTGCTACATTAGTCTGTAGTATTTGTTGGCTGGTATAGCCCCTGTTTGGTCAGTAGCCATTTTCAGAGGCCTGGAAAGAAAAGCTCTACTGTACAGCACATATCATACATAAATAAGGTAAGGTGCATACAAGCAATACGTATATACAGCAGAGTAATAAAAACACACACAGTAAAAATTATATACGCTTGTAAAAATATTATAGTGTCAAATAGTGTGATAACTAATATTTCAGGCTAACATCATGTATTATTTAAGATATGAAAAGATTCTCAAAATAGTGTGTATATGCAGTATTACATAAGTTGCGTAAAGAACAATCATTTGATGACTATTACAAAGTTGTAATTTTATTTTTTAGAACATAGTGTAGCTGTAAAACTACTGATAAGCCTTAATTAGTTCAAGGAAGCACATCTTTGACTCTAATGTAACCTGGCTTACAAGTGTACAGTTCTTACTAAACCCTCAAAAAACAAACTCCTCCTCTGTACTAGAAATACATGCACCCCTAACAAAGCATGTTTTCAAAATCTTTTCAGCAAATGGCACTGAAATTGAATTAGTCCACCATACCAAACTATTAGGAGTCATAATAGATGACCATCTTAAATTTGACCTCCACATCCAAAGCCATATCATGAAAACCCATCAAAAATTAGGCATGCTGTACAGAAACAAACATTTTCTGAGCACACCCACAAGAATTACTCTGGCTAAAACCTACCCTGTGCCCTTCCTACTCTATAGTGCACCAATTCTGACCAATTTACAATAAAAAAACAATCTTGAAAGCTGCTACAACAAAATTATCAAGTTTGCTACATGCTCTTAGCTGTCTGGAACTCTCCCTCCACCTCTCCTACATTCATCTTATAACAATACATAAAATCATACACAAACCATTAGCCTGCCCAGCTCTTACCCCTTTAATCAGCATATATTTTCCAGAAAGAACTCTTAGATCGGAAGATAAGCAACTTCTCACCATTAATAAACCAAATAAATCCCTTGCACAAAGCCTTTACTCCTACTCAGAGCAAAAAAATGGAACTCCTTACCTCTAACTACCAGAACAATTTCTAACATACCCACCTTTAAATGCTCCCTAAAAAATACTTTACATAATAGTGGACATGCTCTTGTGCCAGTCCTGGCTGAACTTACTCACTATACTTTATTTGCCCCCTTCACCCTAAGTCACACCTCACAACTCTGTGCTACCTATTACTCTTCTCCTTTCTTTTGTTTTCCCACTGCCTTACCTTATCCATTTCATCGCTGCAGACCTTTCCTTTACCTCTTTCCTCCCTACTCACCTAAGCTACCTGAAGATACCCTACCCTGCACTCTTCTTATATTCTCCTTTTCTCTTCATCCTTCTTCCTGCTATAACCATAATGTGAACTCCATCTCTCATAATAAGACCTCATTCATTTTCCCCTTACTGTCTCTAATAACGCTTTTAAATATCTTATTAGAATAGTCTCAGGTCTCATTCACTACATACTAATCTATGTAATAAATAATATGACTTGATGAGCTTTTCCTCACACATTTTCTCCAACTTATGTTATTATTTTTCATTGCATTCTACTATAAAACATATGTTCTAAGTTTTTTTCATTCCTGTGTTTTGTAGTGTAACATGATAACTTTTATTTAAAATAACTGTAATCGATTTTTGAAAGATTGTGATTGTGAAGCTTTTCTTCCCAGGCCTCTGCTGAAAATGGCACTTTCTGGCCCAGTTGGACTTTCCCAGTAAAGAAATGTCAAATAAATAAATTAAATAAGTGGCAAAAGCTAAGTTGTATTCATTGATATATCAGGACACTTAGCTGGGTCAACGATTAGCGGTATTTGAAAAGTGCTCGTTATAGACACTGTGTGGTTATTTAAAAAAAATGTAGGATGGGAATAGTTGGCAGTTTGCTTGTTATATTAGGTGATGGTGTGGTTCAAACTGGTTATAGCGGATAGTGGATCTGTATTGGCCAAATGCTAAGATCCCTTGAAGTTAGTCGTGCTTTTTTTCATGGCTCTTCATTTTTCATGTCTCTCTTTTTTTTTTTTTTTTTTGGTCAGTGTGCACAGTTTTATTAAAACCATTGTATTGTTAATGTGTGGTATAAAACATTAGAACATATCTTACAAAAAATGTCTGAAGATTTATTTGACTTGCTGGCTGGTTTGTGAAAACTATATCCTTTTTGTGGCATTTGTAGACTGGAGCAGAGAAGCCACTATTGTATATTGAGGCAAGTTTCCTGCAGGTTGACTAACAGCTTGGATATTTGGTCCAGAGTACAGTAATACTGAACCATCAGCATTTTATAGTTCACTCCATAGTCTTATCACCCGTATGTATAATTACAATGAATAATGTGTGTCTAAGGACAGAGTAGAAGGGGAAGAGCTGTCCAGAGAGGCTGTAATCTAAGTAGAGATGGTGGGAGTTTGTGTCATTGCTGGTATTATGGCACCCTACTGGTTGACACCCATCCTGACCACACCAGCTCCAGCAGACACCCAAGCCACTAAACAAACCCATCTCATCTTGGTCATTGCCAGTGCTTTAGCCCTGTATGCTATCAGAGCTGGCATACCTGTCAGATGTCCAGATTTTTTCAAAATGACAAGACTTTTGCCTCATATTTTTGGTCTGTTCTTCAATTTGTGGCTTTCTGACAAATCAGTAAGGACTGAAATCATTAAATAATTACAAACATTTGATTTTCAGACTTTACATCCTTTGGAAAAATGCATGCTAATTAACAAAGCCTGTTTTTCTAGCCACTTTTCAAGTTTATAAGAACAACTATTAAAATCTGTTCCTTGTTTTGATTCTTTGTACCCCTGTTATTTTTGGCTTTGTCCAGATTTCTTGCATTGAGGTTGAGAGGTATGGTCCCCGTCTTAAGTAGCTTAAAAAAAGGCAATTTTTGTGGTGGTGGTGGTGGTAATAGAAAATAATTTTGTTTGGGTAACCAAGGTAGTGGATATTTTGGCCACAGACCAGGAATAACACGGTTTATGGAAGTACAGCTTAGAAGAATGTAAGAAATTATAACTAGCGAGATGTTATACATTGTACACTGTGTTAATACTGTGGCTGATTATCAAAGCATAAACATTTACAGTGATGAGTGAAAAGGAGATTAGTGTATTAATGGTGTTACAGAATTACTAAGAATGTAATTAAGTTGTGTTAGTTGTCTTACTAGCTATATTAATTTGTACTTGTGTTATTATTTGGCGATACACTATAATATAGTGTAGTGCATGGAGCGACATGATTACGCTACAAAAATCAAAAAAGATAAATCTGTTGTGCATTTCTGTAGCGAGAGACCTGACTTTAACAACACTTTTAGAGGTGTGTGTAATGCTTGTTACACACCCCTAAGCACTGTTAGTTTGATCTCACAGAAGGTATTTTACTTAATTCTTAACTTGGTTCATATTTTGTTTTCTCTGTGAAAGTTTACAGACATCAGTCTGTATGTAATTTTAGTTAATTAATAGAATTTAAAAACTGTCCCTGACTTTCTCTAATAATATTTAACTGCTGTCTGAGACAGTACTCGCTAAATCCTTTACTGGCTTTATTACCTTTTAATAGAAATAAGCATACACATAATTTAACAAATCACATCAGACACTAGCCTGGAAGAAATGGCTGCAGCCAGGAATTTATTATGTCAGTCAGATTAAATTCTGTATCAAATCAGTTCCAGTGAAAAATATTCAGTTGTACACAAAGGGCAGAACTTGGAAGGAAGTTGTTTCAGCCAGGCCATAAAAACCAACACCACTCACTGAAGGGATCTGCAACCAAACACACATTCCCCTGTCACCATTCAGCCAGAATACCAGTGGTTGAAGGGATCTGCCTCATGCAGGATCCCAGGCTGTGGCCCCCAGCCTGCCCGCTTCACCATAGTGGGCGGCCCACCCAGAGAAGAGCACTCTTCCCCGGGCCAAGCACAATCCTTTGCAAATTACCCTTCCTTGTCTGCCCTTCTGCCACAGAAAGATGGCTTGTCCTACATACCATCTCCCCCAACAAACAATATCTTTTTTTTCAAACATCTTTATTAAATTTACACATAAGACAAAGGCAATCTTACATTTATATAAATGAAAAACATACAAAATTATATCACTTTAGTTACAGTTTACATCATTGAAACTATAGCTGTAAACATTAAATATCACTTAAACCATCCAGTCATTGTCATTTAAGCATTATATAGCTCATTCAAATCCTGCCTCTTGAACCTAGTTTCTGCATTGCATATATTGTTCCCACATTCCCATTTTTTCCTATGTAGTTTGCTCCTTCCCTTTTCTAAAACCAACAAACAATATCTTTGTTCCTAAATGTGACAAGTAAACTCCATCACTTCTGTAAAATTCTGATGAACTAATATTAATAATAGTGTGCACTACCCCCCCCCCCCTCTCCATTACCTGTTGCCTATTTAATCTGTTGGTCAACTTTCTAACCCTTTGTACTGCTTTGATGTCATTTGCTCCTTGCCAGACTGGTCCTTGAATTATATCTGACCACACAAGCTTTGTTCAGTCAATTCTGTCCGAACTGCCTGAACCACTGACAAATTCTATTCTTTAGGTGCAACAAAGGGCTACTTGCAACATTGTCCCTCCCCCAATATGCGGTACAATTAAACTTGCCTCAGGTAATGACTCAGAATATTCTGTCAAAGCTTGCCAGCAGGTGACTCCACAGCATTCTTCTCCTTCCCAGCCAGCAAACATATATTTCTTCTTTGAAACTCAGGTTTCTCCTTGTTTCACCCAATTCTCTGGCCATGTGGTACAGGAAGAATGTCCCAGAATCTATGTGTCTGCTGGCCTTTTTATGACACCTGCGAAAAAGAATTATGATTAGTCTTCATGATCTGACTTATCTTCTGTATGCTTGTGATTTCTTCTACCTAAGCGCATTAACTCACTTTCTGAAGCCCCTTTTGCATGGGCATGTGAAGCAATGAGCTGTTAATTTGCTATTGTCACAACCCTGTCTATGGCTTTTTGCAAGACTACCCTAAATTGATAACTAGGTAAAGGAGCACGATCACTGACACAAAAATGGTGTGTCACCACTTGGACGCATTCCTAATCCATCAATTTCTTATGCTGTATACTTTGGGAGCTTGAGTCTCTATTCTGCTATTTTTCCAAGCTTGTCCATTTTACCCTCCCTCACATGTACCTATAAACTGTCAGCCTTTAGCTTAACATCCCTAAGCTCTAGCACCCATGGAGGGTTGTCACTTTTACTTCACTGCACACTCTCAGATATCCAGAACACCCCACAAAATACTAGTATGCTGTCCGAAACATCCACATAACATTATCCAATCTGTATATCTCTCTCACAACAAACTTGCAAAAAAAACAAAAAAATATTTCTCCTTTCCTAAACTTTCCTGGCTAGTTTTTCCAGTGATCAGATTTTGCTGATCCCTGGGCTTTGTATTTGGTTTCTGTGTTCCTCCATTTTCTTGCGTGGCCAGAGGTAGTTTCTTTACTCACCAGTGGGAGTGGGGAGTACTGAGCTGCTTGTTTGTCCTCAGAGGAGTGGTTAGAAGCAGCAACTAGTAATTCGTCGGCCATTTTGGGTCATTTCCTGTTTTTTCCAGCCCCCTGCTATAAAGCACGCTTTGGCAGGCTTTTCTGGCATTAGAGAACTAGGCATAGCTCCTCGTGGTCCCCTGCAGAGTTCCAAAGCCAGCAGAGAGCAGAAAAGCAACTTTCTTGATCATAAGTATTTTTAAACTTTTTAGTTTGCATTTTCGATCTTTTGAGCTTTTCGACTACTGTTTGTGCCTATATTACTGTTTTATTACCTTATTTTCCTGTTTTTGTGAGCTTATATTGTTGATTGCACTTGTGGGCTAAAGTATTGCTTAAAAGTAACAAACAGGCTAATACACTCAAGTGTACCAGCCTTTGATAGCAATTTAGTCGAAAACAAAGCATTTACTGCATTTTTTTCTGTCTGTTTGCAAAAAAACAAAAAAATATTTCTCCTTTCCTAAACTTTCCTAGCTAATTGTTCCAGTGATCAGATTTTGCTGATCCCTGGGCTTTGTATTTGGTTTCTGTGTTCCTCCATTTTCTTGTGTGGCCAGAGGTAGTTTCTTTACTCACCAGTGGGAGTGGGGAGTACTGAGCTGCTTGTTTGTCCTCTGAGGAGTGGTTAGAAGCAGCAACTAGTAATTTGTCGGCCATT
The DNA here is from genome assembly GCF_019279795.1 of Protopterus annectens. Lineage (NCBI taxonomy): Eukaryota > Metazoa > Chordata > Ceratodontiformes > Protopteridae > Protopterus > Protopterus annectens. The sequence continues at coordinate 414,208,365 of NC_056738.1, read as the reverse complement.
TTGGGTCATTTCCTGTTTTTTCCAGCCCCCTGCTATAAAGCACGCTTTGGCAGGCTTTTCTGGCATTAGAGAACTAGGCATAGCTCCTCGTGGTCCCCTGCAGAGTTCCAAAGCCAGCAGAGAGCAGAAAAAGCAACTTTCTTGATCATAAGTATTTTTTAAACTTTTTAGTTTGCATTTTTCGATCTTTTGAGCTTTTCGACTACTGTTTGTGCCTATATTACTGTTTTATTACCTTATTTTCCTGTTTTTGTGAGCTTATATTGTTGATTGCACTTGTGGGCTAAAGTATTGCTTAAAAGTAATAAACAGGCTAATACACTCAAGTGTACCAGCCTTTGATAGCAATTTAGTCGAAAACAAAGCATTTACTGCATTTTTTTCTGTCTGTTTGCAAAAACAAAAATATTTCTCCTTTCCTAAACTTTCCTGGCTAGTTGTTCCAGTGATCAGATTTTGCTGATCCCTGGGCTTTGTATTTGGTTTCTGTGTTCCTCCATTTTCTTGTGTGGCCAGAGGTAGTTTCTTTACTCACCAGTGGGAGTGGGGAGTACTGAGCTGCTTGTTTGTCCTCAGAGGAGTGGTTAGAAGCAGCAACTTGTAGTTCGTCGGCCATTTTGGGTCATTTCCTGTTTTTTCCAGCCCCCTGCTATAAAGCACGCGTTAGCGCGCTTTAGTGCGGAGCTGCTACCGTTGCACACTAGGGCAGCGCCGGTTAATCAGATTTAAACTATTAGGGCTACCTAAAGTCCACTCTTCAAATTTTCCCTTAAAACTACCTTTCTCAAAGTATACTACTGTTCTATTTAGTGTATCCTACAACTATAAATTATCTCTACTTGACTCCCAAGTAGTCTATTCTCTATCTGTATAGCGAAGCACTTGCTCCTACAGTACTTATCACCTCGATACAGCACTCTTGTTATAGAAAGTACCCCAAAAAGCAAACCCCATTTCTCGGTCACCCACATCCCCCAGAACCTTTTCTTAAGTTTTTCTGTCTATTCCTTCTAGCATGTCGAGGGATCAGTTGCTAATGTCCTCTCCTACTCAGCTGGTGAACCTGGGAATATTGAGGCAATGTTACAATTGCCTCATGTACACAGACAACCCTCTCCTCCTCCCACAAAACACAAATACATGCGAGATGCAACTATACGGCCAAACTGGAGGCTGAGCTCTCTCAACATAGGACTGGCATGACCAGACAGGAGGAGAAGGTAACCACACACACTATAGACCCAGTCTCACATAATACCATCACAACCTCAAATCATACACATAAACACACAAAGACATACTGGAGGCTCTGATCAAAAATCTACCAAAACAGCAGAGGCCACCAAAGCAGACACCCAAACAACTACCACCTCAGAACACAACACCTGCAACACATAGACCACACAGTCAGAGTGTCAAGCAGTCACAGCCCTTAAGGCCAAACACAATGCCAGACACACTAGTCATTGGTGACTCCATAGTCAGACACACTGATGTCCCGCTCACCAGACTGAGTAAGGAGAAGGTCACAGTAAGCTGCCTGTCGGGTGCTAGAATCCGCCACATAACGCATGCACTCAGATCTCTCAACAGCAGGTACAAGTACGACTCAATCATTGTCCACGCTGGTGTTAACGACCTGAGACGTACCTCCTTGGACTACATGAAAAGAGACATAGAGGAGCTCTCTGATTATGTAGCCCAAGCAGGTATGACCCTGACCTTGAGCAGTATCCTACCTTCACCAAGAATGATGCCACAATACAGAGATAAGATGATCAGCTTTAACAATTGGCTTAAACTCTGGTGTCATTCAAAGGGGATCCCAATGTCTGTCTGCCTGGGATGACATGCTGGACAAGCCACGCTGCTTCGCAAGGGACGGCTTGCACTTGTCACCCCTGGGATTCCGGATTTTGGCAAAGGCTCTTGCCACCCCCATAGTGCCTTTTTTAGGCAAGGCTCAAATTCTAAACCTACCACCCTAGAACAAAACAAAGAAAAAAAACTAAGGGTAATGCTGCTCAATGCCAGAAGTCTCAACCTCAAGATGCACGCACTCGAGGCCCTTCTCAGTATGGAGAACATCGATGTCTGTGCTGTGACAGAAACCTGGTTCAAGGCTCCTGAGAGCACCCCAGCACTATCAGGTTTTACCTCATATCATGCGTTCCGGCCCCAAAACCCGGACAATACCAAAAAAGGAGGAGGGGTATCCATATTCATCAAGGACACCCACACCTCAAGATTGGTGGCATCGCACGATGCATCGGAAACCATCCAGGTGCAATTAACCATAGGCAAGACTGCTCTGCAATTTGTAGCATGTTACAGGCCACACTCGCAAACTCAGGAACCTCATATGGCCTTCCTGAAAACACTGGAGTGGATAAATGTATCTCCGAACACCATCATACTAGGTGACTTCAACTACCCTAATATAGACTGGGAACACTACTCAAGCCCAAACACTCTAGCCCAAAAGTTCCTGGAATTCATAAACTCAAATGCCATGGAACAACTAGTCACCATCCCCACAAGAGGAGAAAACATACTTGATCTCATCATCACGAACATGGGAGCACAATGTTCAATGCCGGAAGTATACCCCTCACTGGTGAGATCTGATCACAAACTAATCTCGCTGGAGGTCCTCATCCCGGCCCCCCGAAATGAAAAAGACCACAGTAAAGAACTTCTCGAAAGCCGACTTCACACTTCTAAAGACTAGTGTGGTCTCCTTTAAGGCCCCTGAGCCGGCGGTTAACATTACTCAAACCGCTGAATCACTTACAAATGCCTTCTACCAGCACCTGCAGGGCTGCATGGATCAGGCAATCCCAAGCAAAACAAAGACTCTTTGTACCAAAGGCAAGCGTCCAGTCTGGTGGACCCCAGCCATAAACAAACTCTACAACAAAAGGAGGAAGCTACTACAAGATAGAGCAAAATCCTTAAAAGGTAAGACACCGCTGATCATTATAAGTAAAAAGCTAAGAGCTCTCATAAAATCATCCAAAGCTAATTTTGAGAAAAAAATAGCTAAGGACTCTAAAGACAACCATAAGGCATTCTTTAGCTATGTCAGAAACCTAGGAGGAAACTCCCAGATATGCTCAGAATTAGTACAGAATGATGTGAAGATTACTGATCCTACAGACATTGCCAACATACTGGCTGACAGGTTCAGCGCAAACCTCTCCCCCCCCCCCCCAAAGGAGAGATATCTATACCAAATGATTGTAGCCCCCCAAACATCTCTAACGCCCAGGTAAGAACTGCTCTCTCCAAGGCAAAGAACACAGCATCCATGGGACATGATGGTGTCCCCGGCTGTGTGCTCCATGAACTCAACGAGGAATTAAACCCACAGTTAGGACAGCTGTTTAATCTTAGTCTCACCTCCGGATACGTACCCAGGGAGTGGCACACAGCGACTGTGGTCCCACTCCACAAAGGCGGTGCCTCCACCGACCCTGGTAATTACCGTCCCATTATCTTGACAAGCCTTATCTGCAAAGCCATGGAGAGGATCATAATGGATCTCATAAATAAAGACATAGGGAACTTGCAGACTTTGGATCCAACCCAGTTTGGCTTTGTCAAAGGCAGATCATGCCTTTTAAACTTGGTTGACTTTTTCGAAACAGTCACCAAGGCCATTGACGAGGGAAAGGCAGTCCATACAGCCTACCTAGACCTGGCGAAGGCTTTTGATACAATACCTCACTCGGGTATCATTGAAAAACTCATCAACTTAAATGTAAACCCATACATTACAAGATGGGTTGCAAACTGGCTGAGTGACAGAACCCACAGGGTCAGAGTTGCTGGTGCCATGTCAGACTCAAAGCCTGTCACAAGTGGTGTCCCACAGGGCTCAGTCCTGGGCCCACTCTTGTTTGGCATCTACTTTTCTGAAGTACAAGCAAACACAGGAGGGTTATGGCTGACAAAGTTTGCAGATGACTGCAAACTGGGCGCCGTAGTTGAAAACACATCCGACACAGATATCCTTCAGAAGAGTCTCACAGAAACGGATAACTGGTGCCAGAGCCATGGCCTAAAGTTAAATGCCAAGAAATGCATAGTCATACCCTTCGGGAAAAATAAGGTTACCCCTAGCTACCATATAGGTGGCAATCCCCTGAACACAGAAGTTATTAGGGACCTGGGAACCCAGGTTGACAGTAGCCTTTCATTCGACACTCATATTGCAAAAGTAGTTAGGAAGACCTTCTACATTGCCCACCTTATCATGAAGGGATTCACATCTAGATCAAGGGAAGTCATAGTCTTCCTATACTCATCACTCATCAGACCAATGATCGAGTACAATGCCCCATTCGGAATGTATCTGACCCGACACTTGCAGCAGCTGGAGAGGCCACAAAAGTTCCTCACCAAAAGGATAAAGGGTCTCAAAATCTGTCTTATGCTGCCCGACTGAAAGAACTCCAGTTATATTCAGTTGCTTACCGCTTGCTCAGAGGTGACCTATGCCTGACATACAAGGCCATGTCAAACCCAGATTTGATGAACATGCTTCATCTCAAAAAATCTAGATCCCTCAGAGCCACAAGGGCGGGAGACTTAAACCTCGACACGGTTATTAATAGGACGTGCTGGAGGGATAGATTCATCACCCAAAGACTCCCTATGCTGTGGAACAAAATCCCGGTTTATGTGAGGCAGAGCACCTTGCCGGCCTTGTTCAAGAGGAATCTTGACCAATGGATGGGAGATCGCAGATACACCCCAGGGGTTACCTCAGTGTCACTGCTCGACAGAGGCACAACAAAATAATGGGTATAGTTTCTCCAAACTAAAGGGGTGGTGTAAGCCACAAAACTATGGGCTAGGCTTATAAATGCCCTCGGGCAGATAGCCTAGTATGAACCTATGAACCACTCCCCATAGCCATGCAGAAATACACAGTCCAATAGGAGGACACTCATCTACTCTCCTAACCTCCAGTCTTGCCCAACCTTGGAGCAACTTTTTAACTAAAAATGCTTGCACAGTGTCTTGCTACCCCCACGCTCTTTGGTACTAACTAATTGCTACCACATGTGCACCTGCACTGCACTTTGACAATGCCCATCATTTTTTAAAACAAAATGTAACTTAATACCTGTGGTACATGTATTGGCTTTTTACTTGCCAGCCCACAATAGCCCTTGTTTCTAGAAAATGGACAGTACATTTATTTTACTATGTACTTGGATGCAGTGCTTTCTCTATCAGGTCCCATATTCATTTTTCAACTGGTCCAGAAGATGATGTAGAATCCTGTATGGCTTCAGGTCTACTGCTGGCATCAGTTGTCTGAACCTGTACCACTGAAAATGAAAAAGTGAGTCAGCAATAGCATTCTCCTTCCCTTAAATAAGCAGTGCTGTGAATTTTATGTTGTGCTGCATGCATTTTGGTACAAACTGTCTTATTACTTTTCCCATATTCCCCAAACCCCCATGTGATTAGCAAGCTATAACTACCCCTTTGTTTATCAGTCCTAAAGAAAATGTACTTGACCTGCAGCAAATCAACCCATACATGCATGGCCACAACTAACGGGAAGAATTCCATCATGGATGGACCCCAGTTTTCTTTATTTCTTCCAGCCCTGTGTCCACCACTCCACAAACCATTTGCTCTTCAGAAATCCCTCAAACATGCCGAATCTGTGAACAGTTGGGTCCCCTTGTTCTTTGCTGCCAGAGATGTGATTCTCACCCAGTGATGTGGTTTTATACATTCCATTCACTATCAACTTCCACATGAATGACCTCCCCATGGGAATAACCCTATAACCAAACTTCATAAGCCCAACCAAGCTCTACAGTTGTTTCACTGTCACTTTCCTTGCTGCTCTGACTGTCTGCACTTCATCTGCTAATTTTATGGCTTTACCCCTCAGTAATATCACTTCCCCAGCTATTTCAGTACCTAAAAATGCCAAGTGTGCCATTGGTCCCTCTGTCTTTTCTTCTGCTAAAGTTACCTCAAACTCCCTGACTTTTTTCTTAAATGTCTGAAGTCCTAATTCCTACAGCACCAAGTATTTGTACCTCCTGTATTGAGTATAGTAATCCAGCCACCCATTCCTTGGATGACTGTCTCTCTTTTTTTATATAATTAATAAATTAAGCAGCACCAAGTTATTAACCCCGACGGGCATATCTAATTTGTTCATTTTGCTTGCCTCTGTTTTCAAAGTAATAAGTGCTGCAGTAGGCGAGGAACTTGTATGGTTTTGCATCCGAAGAAACCATTCCGAACACATGCAGTGAGAGGAACCTTCTGTTCAGATTCCAAAAAAGCATACCACCTCTCTGCTTTCTGCCCCCTGTAGAGATTTGAGAAACCGGCCCTTAAGGGTTTGCTTAAGTTGCGACTGCGAGGCTTTGTTACCCAAGTGACGTATTACAGTTCTTAATAGTATTTTAATAAACTGTGGAGCTGTCAGCCTTTTATGTTGAGAATTATGGGCAAAGCAAAATATTATGGAAAATGCCCAAAACTGTGGATACTTTTAAGTACTGGTAATATTAACTTAAAACGCTGATAGGATGAGAGTTAACATTGTTCTTGGAAGGTCTGTAATGGCTATTGTTTGGTGAATAATAACTAAACTGAAATAACACATCACTGAACATACTTTACGCTAATTAATTTGTAGCCGGACTGGCGACCCCTAATGGGAACCGCCGAAAGAAAAATAAGACCGCACCGCAGTGGTGCGTAACTGCTACGTGGTCGATACACCACCACTAGGAAATGATGTGTCTTTGTAAGTTCCGCTTCCTGTTCGAATTGCTTGGTATGTTTTGGGAAACACAGCTAGTAAAGCTTGTGTGAGTACCCTATATATGGTTATTTATAAACATGTCTGGGACAACTATTTTTTCTAATTAGGAATAGGATGGCACCGAGGAGTTCGTTTTTCTCTCTTTTCTCACCGTTTTTTTTAAATCTTATTTTCGTTGTTGTAACTTAAGGAAAACACATTGGTTTTCTTAATCTGGAGGTTAGTCCAGCTAACTGCAGTTGTTTTATTTTAATAAATAATGCAATTTTGGGTTGATGTGGTGTTTGAAATGGCTGTGGTTGTAATGGTGGTGTTGGAAAAGCGAATGTTTTGCTTATATGATGTTTATGATGAAGTGCTGCAGCAACTTACTGGATTCTGTGTTGAAGTAGGCGTTGTACGTGTGGTATGGGCTGGGTTGGGGTGCTAGCCAGTACTGAGTCGTGTATTAAGTACCTCTACGTGTGACTTATTGGTAGGCAGTGTTTTCTATCTGATGCTACATATATAACTATTAATAAACTGTTACGATGGAAGGTGATTACACTGTGGATTAGAAATGGCATGTTAAATGTAGTGTTTCAGGCACCACAGCTTTTCGGTAGTCTGTAGGTATAGTTTTTATCTCTTTATTTTTCTTTTTTTTATATAGAAGACAGGGTTCATTTTATTATTTGGTTCTGCGCAATATGCATTTTTTATCACATGTGTCCATAGACATACTTTGTATATTTTCTCTGAGCTACTTTAAAAATCATTATGATTTTAATAGAAAACATTTACAGTGATCCAAGCTAATACGTAAATTACATACATGTACACACGTTATTAATTTAGAGTGCAACATTTGAATGCTTTCACTTTGTGTATAAGCCCAACATTTGGAAGACGAACATTAATTCAAGACTTGTGTGTTTAAATAATTATTTAAAAGAATGTTTGGCACAGTGTGTCAAGTGGGCTAACACTTAAATCAGAATTTAGAATGGATGATATCATGGAATCGTGTTTGTGTTCTTGGGGTACAGAATATTGCACATTCATGTGAAATCTTCCTTTGTCATTGGGCAATATGGAATGTTTTCCTAGAGTTTAAAAAGGATATTTATATATATATATATATATATATATATATATATATATATATATATATATATCTGAAGGTGTGATACCTGAGAGTTACAGTAGGTTGTGTGAAGGGGACAGCAGTATGAGGTTGTGCATACAAAATGAAAAAAAAAATGGTTATACCACTGGTTTCTAATAGAGTTTAGATTATTTAATGTATATTCTACTTTTAAATGAATTTTTATCAGATGTTACATTGTAGGGAAGAAATAACCACAGTCCATTTTTCCATGACACTTGTTTGTTATATACATATATAGAAAATTGTTAGTTGCTGTAGTTAGAGGTCCTTATTTCTTTAATTGGGAGGGTTAACAAAATTTAACCCACTGAAGCTTTGGCTAGCAAAGTAGTGTACATATTTAAGTTTTGAGTCCAGTAACGTTTTGATCTTCTGAGCAGCAAATACATTAGCTTGTTTTTAAACTAAGTAAGTGAACTGTTCCAATGACCATTTTAAGCTCCAACCCAGGTCAGTGAGGCAAGACATTACAAATATTTATGCAGAAAAAAACAAACAAAACATTGACACAACATTTTTATATTTGACACGTTTCAGTTTTATAGTTTACAGACATCATCAGATGCGTACATGGTGTGCCATTTAACATACATATCTTTGCTGTTTACACATGAGAGTTTTTTATTTTTGGCATGTTAGTTGGGGGTAATAATTTGTAGACCTTGGCAAGGCAGAATAAATGTTCAGGAGATAAATAATGTGTTTATTCTGTATCTGGTGAAGTGTACTGTCTCTCATAGGCTGTGTCTAAAAACAGTCAGTGTGTACAATTGCTTTATAACAGAGTGCCGTAGGTGTAAGTAGGAACATGTTTTTGTACTATTTGCTTTGGCAAAGGGACATAATCTAATAGTATTTTACAGCTTTGATGTGTTGCCTTTTCATTTTTAGTTCCTTTATTCGTGTTGGTTTATAGGGTGCCATGTTAATTGTTTGAAGGAGACGAAGAGCAAAATGTCAGGCAAATTAGCTAGCCACCATATGTCACTGCCTTTCTAATCAGTAAGACAGCATAGGTGAGAGCTGTAACCTGTTGCACACTGGGGATCCCCCTTTAGAATTTTTTTTTCTTTCAATAACCTCAGCTGTATCACTTAATTTAGTTGTTTGACAGTGTAGTGCAGTGTAAAGTAGTCCAGTAAAGATTAAACAGCACAGGTAATAGCTTCAGAAACTGGTACACTAACCTTTTAAATATTTACATTAATTTTGGAATGTGACGCAGTAAAGAATACATTGTTAGTAATGCAAAATAACCAGTGTTTCTCTTAATGACATTAATCTCGGGCTTTTTCTACTGAATATTTATCTAGCGCTCTCCTTAGATCTAGATATTTTTTGCAAAATTGCATATCCATGTGATGTACATTTTAAACTTTGAACACCCAGCTGTAAACGTCCATCAAATGAACCAAACTCGGACAAATAGGATTAGCGCGTTCATTCACTTTTTAATACTGTGAACTTCTTCAGAAACAGAGTTACAATACCTATCCCTTCCTTTTATAATTGAATAATTACATTATACAGGAAGTGACATAACCAATTAATATTGCAATTTTTGAATAACTTGTTTGTTTAAAACAAATGTATTAAATGTATATACACATACATACATAACACTCTTTACTTATTCATAAATGTATGTGCTTATTATCAAATTTTAAAATAAATATGTTTGTATTCTATCTATACAATAACATTTTTTTTTAAATTAATGACTTTATTTAAGCCTGGTGCTCTTTTTCTGCACCCAGCAACAGTTGCCAAAAAGCTTCTTTACATTCTAACACGTTGTTTAAATCGCTAGCAAATGACGGTTTCTCTACATTATCTAAAATAAAAAATTAAAACTTCTTAAATTCATTACATGACATAGCGTGCCTAGCTAGCGCATTCATCTTGTCTTTCTTCTTTATTGCCAGTTGGTGTTAGTATATCCTACGTTTGAGACTTCTCTTAGTTTTACCAATGTAATAATTTCTACATGATGAACAGGTAGCTACATAAACTACGTATTCACTGTTACAATTATGGTACATTTTAGCCCAAAATGTCTCCTTAGAATATCCAATTGTTACATGGGATGAATTACTAATGAACCTACACTGTATACAATTATTACAGCGATAAGTACCCTTTTTATTAGTGCACACACACACACGGTTGGAACTACCTTCTTTCTTTTTTCCAGATTCTAACATACACCTGATGTTGGTTATTTTTTTATAAGTGAATCTTGGTGCCATCCCTAATATATTCACTAACTCTTTATTACCTAATATTATTCTCCAATTGTTTTCTATTATATTTTTAATATGCCACATTTCACTAACTATTGGTATAGGGAATGAAGTTCTATATTCATTTCCTTCTCTTTCCAAGTCACCCAAATTGTTGTTACTTGCTGTGCCAACCATTACATCCTTTGAATACAGAATAGGCTTAGCTACGCCACTTCTTAATACCTTAAGTTCACTTTCTATCTTTCTTACCCAGTCTGAATCACACCCTCTATTTTGAAATAGTTGTCTTAAAATTGAAACTTCTTTGTCAAAGACCTCATTATTAGAAGTTAATCTACTTAGTCTTATCATCTGTCCTTTAATGACTCCCTTTTTCATGTGTGGGGGATGCAGACTGTCTTTATGCAAGTACTGATTAGCAAAGTAAGGTTTTCTGTATATTTTGCTAGTGAATTCTTTTCTTTCTTGATTTATTCCTAAATTCAAATCCAAAAAATTGATAGTTTTACCGAATCCACTAATTTTGAAATATAAAAAAGTGGTGGTGGAATTTAGATATTTGACTAAGTTCTCAAATTCATGTTGAATACCTGTCCATAGAAAAAAAAATTGTCTATGTATCTGTAACATATCTCTACCTTATTGAAACTAGGATGTGACTCAAGAAATTTTAGCTCCCAGTTGGCCATAACTAAGTTGGCAAAAGCGGGAGCTACTCTTGCCCCCATTGCTACTCCTGAAAGTTACTTATATAACACCTTTTTAAAAAGGAAATAATTGTTCCCTAAAACCAAATCCATTAGGCTACAAATTGTGTTGATTTTTTCACCAGTAAACTTTATATATTTCTACTCAAGTATTCTCTGAGGTACTCTATACCCTTATCTTGATCTATGGAAGTGTATAAGTTCTTTACATCCAAAGTACCAAAGAAAATGAGTTTGCCTGTTATAACATGTTCTCTCAAAATTTCTAAGAAATGCCAAGAATCTGTCAAGTAATATTTAGATTTTTGAACGACTGGATTTAATATGTAGTCCAACCAAATTGAGATGTCAGTTTTAGAATGTTTGGCCGAAATAATAGGCCTAAATGATGGAATTCCTTCATTGTTTTGAATCTTTGGAATTCCAAAAAAAGAGATGCTATCTTTGGCTGTTCTACTGTTAAAAAAATTATAGCTGTCATTGTCTATTTCTCCCTGACAGAACATGTCAAAGAGTATGACATTTATATTCTTGTAACTTTGATTTATTTGTTCGTAATTTGCTTTCCTATATGTACCAACTTCCCTTAACATTAGTTCTATTGCATTTTCATAATCTTTGGTGTTCATAATCACTATTTTACCCCCCTTGTCAGCCTTCATTATTCTTATCCCAGAATTCTTACTTAAGAAATGTAATGCCAGATATTCTTCTATAGGCAGTTTTTGCTCTCTATTTGGAAAGTGAATATTTCTAAATTCACCTTCACATATGTTCTGAAAAACCTGCAATGTAGTCTGTAAGGGAGGGTTAAACGTGCTAGGTCTTTTAGGTGTCTCATTAATATTTGAATTGTTAAACTGTAATACATCCATGCATAATGTAACTTAAATACAGCTTTCTTAAATACAATCTGAAGTCAATTAACAATTTACCAATATTCATTTCACATGTAGGAATGAATGAAAAGCCTTTTTTCAAAACTTTTTCAGCCTCTTTAGAAAGGGAAATGTCCGAAAATTTAAAATGTCAACTTACAAACTTCCCCTTCTGTCACCATTTTCTCCTGTTCTTCCCCTTCCCTTTGCCCTTCATTTGTGTGGAATTGTACCACTTGGTAGTCTATTTGTTGTGCACCTGTTCCTTGGGAAAAGGAGCACTACCTTGATTTGCTGTAAATGTAACTGTCTCTGCGTAGGTTGTTTTTGTTTCTTTATTAACCTCTACTCGGTCCTTAGAAGGACCAGCAATGTCTGTGGTGGGAACTGTGACATTAACTCTCATTGTTCCCACCATGTTTTCATTAGCGACCACCCTTTTGGTCGAATTTAAGTAATTTTCAGACTCTTTTGTCACTAATGTTGTGTTCTCGGTAGTGGCCACTACATCTCTGTCTCCACAATCATCATATATAATGTAAGCTCGGTGGTGGTTGTTGTTGTTGTTGTAAGCCAATATATCCCTTCTGAGCTTAGACTGTTTTCTTAGAATTTATAGTGGCCCTATGTTGGTCAGCCTTCGCTTCAACCCCGTTGTATAGTACAAGAATGTTCGGAAAACAAACGCAGTTCTTAATACGTTCATCCAAACTTTTTATGTTTTTTCTATAATTGTGACGCAATTTGGAAATTTGGCTGTTCTTGAGCCTTGCGGTACCACTTTGCGTGAGATACATTCTTTTAAATACTGTATCTCAAGATTTAGGGTTACGTGTTTTGAACACTAACCTCTCCATATCGTAGATACCTTTTTTACACAAAACACTGTCATTAAATGAGTTATTCACTTTTTCACTAGCGGTTGTATCGGCCACATTTGTGAAAGGATTCTCATTTTCTTTGCAAATGTAGTTCCAAACGTTACCCTCGACAACACTCCCCCGTAGAGTGTCTCCTTCGTTCGAACTTGTAGAAGAAATAATAAGGTTTGTAGAACTACCAGCTTCCATACTGCTTGCATCTCTACGCGGGACGACATCATTTTCAGTATGTATGGTAGCCGCTTTGAACTCCTTGCTTTGTTTAGAAGTTAAATCCTGGAAACAGTCTTTAACTATCTTCACGATAGTATCCAACAGTTCATCTTTAAAATTTTGTGTCTGCACACCACTGGTACCATTTTCTACTGTCGAATAGGTGGACAAATTTAATAACACATCTTGGGATAGGATCTCCGAGGCCATCAGATGTAGTTTAAGCCAAGAACACAAACTTGACACCAAAAAACACTGCAGAAAAAACAGAGAAACACTTTAAACTTTGAACACCCAGCTGTGAACGTCCATCAAATGAACCAAACTCGGACAAATAGAATTAGCGCTTTCATTCACTTTTTAATACTGTGAACTTCTTCAGAAACAAAGGTACAATACCTATCCCTTCCTTTTATAAAATTGAATAATTACCTTATACAGGAAATGACATAACCAATTAATATTGCAATTTTTAAATAACTTGTTTATTTAAAACAAATGTATTAAAAAATGTATATATACATACATACACTCTTTACTTATTAATAAATATATGTGCTTATTATCAAATCCTAAAATAAATATGTTTGTATTCTATCTATACAATAAAAAACATTTTAAATTAATGACTTAATTTAAGGCTGGTGCTCTATCTGCACCCAGCAACAGTTGCCAAAAAGCTTCTTTACATTCTAACACGTTGTTTAAATCGCCAGCAAATGACGCTTTTTCTACATTATCTAAAATAAAAAATTTAAACTTCTTAAATTCATTACATGACATAGCGTGCCTAGCTAGCGCATTTGTCTTGTCTTTCTTCTTTATTGCCAGTTGGTGTTCGTATATCCTAAGTTTGAGACTTCTCTTGGTTTGCAATATTAATTGGTTATGTCATTTCCTGTATAAGGTAATTATTCAATTATAAAAGGAAGGGATGGGTATTGTAACTTTGTTTCTGAGGATGTTCACAGTATTAAAAAGTGAATGAAAGTGCTAATCCTATTTGTCCGAGTTTGGTTCATTTGATGGGCGTTTACAGCTGGGTGTTCAAAGTTTAAAGTGCTTCCCTGGTTTTTCTGCAGTGTTTTTGATATCCATGTGATGTATTACCTTCATTTTGTGTAGTGTTAGTGGCACAGTGGGTAGCAAACTTGCTTTTGATGCAGAAGGATGTGGGTTTTATTCCCACACCAGGTACATTGATTGTTGGCACTGCACTTCTGAGTGGGCTGTCTTTCAGATGAGACATTAAACTGCAACCCCATGTGCTTGAGTTGTTGGTTGCTCAGGTGGATGTAAAAAAAAAAAAAAAAAAAACACCTATCACAATTTGTCCTTCCATTCATTCCCAGTCTCCCACATTATCTCAGTCTGTAAACATCCGTTCACTTTATTATGCATCCATTAATAATCTTTCCATATGGGCACTGTTAACTGAATTAAATTTGTGGGATAAACTTCAGTGATATCAACTTTGTAAAATTATTTCTAACTTGCTTACAATATACTACTTAAGATGTATTTAATTTAAAATCTTCTCTAAGCAGCAGTAGCCAAAAAATTTGTTATAATTTTTAATTGTATACTGAGAGTAAAGGCAGTCTAGTGTAAAACTCTTAAATATTAACCACGCTGCTAAAATCTTGTACAGTTATGCTAAAGAAAGAGAGCTGAGCATCTGTACATAAAATCTTTACAGGCCTTGTTTAATAAACCTGCCATCACGGGAAGTCCAGTCTACCACAAAAATATCTTAATCTTTTTTACAAGTATTTATTTTGCTTTTATTTACTGGGTTTGTCTTGACTGGGTTTAGTGAAGAAAAAAAAAAAAAAAACTAATTTTCAGTGGAGGCATGGGAGGGAAGCTCCAACCTATAGTATAGACATTTTTAAATTGCAGTTTCCATAATTGCACAGATGTTCAGTAATTTACACTTATAATTGTGCATTATATTTGCTAATTAGTTTACATTTATATAAAATAAAAACTATTAAAGTATAAAAGAAACGTATTTAGTAAATGTTGAATATTGAACATTTGAAGATCTGTATTAGTGGGTTTGTTAAATAGGCAGTAGGTTTTGTGATTAGTGCTTAGAAATCCAAATAAATAGGAAGTGAGGGAAGGAACTTGGTAGGGCAGACGATATTAATATTGTAGTTTGGAGGAGGAGTATTAAGCAGGTTCAGAAACAATAATACAGGTCTGTCATAAGGTTTATTTATATATATATATATATATATATATATATATATATATATATATATATATATATATATATATTATAATTATAGAGATGGTGTGGCGTGTAGTGCCATAAACAATGTATTCGGCTTGGAATTGCTAGTAAAACTCTTCAGGTATTGGTAGTGACTGGTTGTGGGGCAGGATTCCAAGTGAAGCAAAATGGTTTGATGTGTCAAGCTAAGATTACAGTGGTATTTATCCTGGAGATGTACAGGGGTAGATTCATTTCTTTCTTTCTTTTTTATTTATTTATTTTTTTTTTGTAGGCACAGTTTTAAATGAGTTTATATTCCAAATGGATTTCAGTGGCAGTGTGGTGTGGTTCCGTAGTTTTTCTACACTGCATAGAGAGTCATCTGCAGTGTTATATGATTTGGTTATAGTGATTAGTTATGTTTTTTTTATTTTTCTGTAAAGCACAAAATTCTATTGGGGGAGTATTTTATTAAGTTGTCATGGCCTGGGCAATGTTTTGGATTTTTATGAAATCTGTGTATTGTAGTTAGCAGAGAAAGAGCTAGTTGATATAGTAGTTTTAATCAGCTTAATTCTCTGATTGCTAGGCAGTGGTGTGTGCTAATGTTACACTTTACTGCAGATTTGTTGATTTTTATTATATCATTGCTCATGTTTGGACTGTTGAAACTTAAAAGTTTGTGAAGATAGGAGCAATGCTGAGAAAAGATTGTAATAAGATAAGAGGCTGTATGTTTTCTGGCTATGTCTGTGAGACATATTTACTGTGCATACTGTACCTATATTATAAGCCATAAAAATAAATTACAATTGATGTAAAATAAAATTAGTATACTGGGAAAGTCCGACTGGACACAGGTCCATTTTCAGCAGAGGCCCGGGAAGAAATCTACAGATAAAAATACATACATAGGTTCATGGGGAAGGTACTAGGCTGTTAGCCCTAGGGCCTGTATAAGCCTAGCCAAAAAGGTACCTTGGCGTTCGCCACCAAGAAAATTATGTTCCTGTGCCCCTGTTGAGCAGAGCCACAGAAGTGATCCCTGGGGTGAATTTCCTATTTCCCATCCAATCATTAAGATTTTTCTTGAAGAGTGCTAATGAGGAGCTCTGTTTGACATCGGTAGTCTGTTCCACGGTATGGGAAGTCTCTGGGACAGGAATCTATCATCCCTCCAGCATGTTCTGTTTATTGTGGTGACAAGGTTTAGGTCCCTAGAGCGTGTAGCTCTGAGAGATTGGGATTTCTTTAAGTGGAGCATGTCCAGCAGCTCTAGGATTGATATAGCTTTGTATGTTATGCAGAGATCGCCTCTGAATAGGCGATATACAACGGAGTAAAGCTGGAGTTTTTTGAGACGGTCTGCGTAGGGCATCTGTTTGAGGCCAGTAATCCTTTTTGTGAGGTATTTCTGTGGCCTTTCCAGTTGTTGTAGGTGTCTTGTGAGGTACCTACCAAAAGGGGAGTTGTATTCTATAATGGGTCTAATGAGTGATGAGTAGAGGGGAACAATGACCTTTTTTTTTTTTTTTTTTGTGGATGAGAAACATTTTGTGATGAGGTGAGCCATGTAGAAGGATTTCCTGACCACTGTGGCGATGTGATTATCAAAGGAGAGACCACTGTCTACCTGTGTCCCAGGGTCTCTTATCACACTTTCGGCGTTAAGTAGACTACCACTTATGTGTAGTTCATGGGTACAGAGTTTTTACCAAAGGGGATGACAGTACACTATTTGGCATTGAACTTCAGGCCATGGCTTTGACACCAGGCATCTTTGTCAGTGAGGCCCTTTTGTAGTATGTCCACATTGTTAGGAGTTTCGATTATGGATCCTAGTTTGCAGTCATCTGCAAACTTTGTTAGCCAAAGACCTTCTGTGTTAGCCTGTACTTCAGAGAAGTAGATACCAAACAGGAGTGGACCCAGGACTGAACCCTGTGGTACTCCACTTGTCACTGGTCTGAAGTCGGATTTGGAGTCTGCTACTTTCACAGTGTGGGTTCTGTCCTTGAGCCAGTTGGCAGCCCATCTTGTGACATAGGGATTTATACCTAGTTTATTGAGCTTATCTATAATTCCAGAGTTGGGGATGGTGTCAAAAACCTTGGTGAGATCTAGATAAGCTGTGTGAACCACCTTACCCTCATCTATGGCTTTGGTGACTGCTTCAAAGAAGTCAGTCAGGTTTAGGAGACATGATCTGCCTTTTACAAACCCGAACTGGGTAGGGACCAGAGTTTGGAGATTACCAATGTCTTTGTTTATGAGTTCCATGGCCTTGCAGACCAGGCTAATGGGGCAGTAGTTCCCGGGGTCCGTCGTGGCTCCCCCTTTGTGGAGTGGGATAACCGTCGCGGTGCGCCATTCAGTGGAAACAAAGCCTGAGGTGAGGCTATGATTGAACATGGTACTTGGGTAGGGTGCCAGTTCATTCTGTAATTCGTGTAGAACGCAGCCTGGGATATTGTCAGGTTCCATGGATGCTGTGTTCTTGGCTTTGGAGAGTGTGTTTTTTACCTGTGCAGCCGTGATTACAGGAACTTTGCATTCTTCCGGTATAGAGATGGGTCCTTTAGGGGGTGAGAGTGGGGGTAAAGTTAACACTGAACCTATCTGCCAGGATGTTGTCAATATCAGTTGGTTCTGTATATTTAGTGCCATTGTGCTGTAACTCGGAGCAGATCTGAGTGTTGTAATTGAGATATTTGACATAGCTATTAGAATGCTTTGTGGTTGTCTTTAGAGTCAGTGGCAGTTTTGTTTTCGTAACTAGCTTTGGAGGATTTTATGAGAGATCTCGGCTTCTTACTGAGGTTGACCAGGGAGTTCCTCCAGTCATGGGATTTTCCTTTTTTTTTTGCAACAGTTTCTTTCTTGTGTTGTAGAGTTTGTTTATGGCAAAGGACCACCAGATTGGCTTCCTTTTTTTGGAGGATAGCATCTTGGTTCTATTAGGGATAGCATGATCCATGCACTCGTGTAAGTGCTTATAAAGTGCATTTGTGTAGGATTCAGCAGCCATACCTCTATTGTCCGTCTGCATGGGTGTCCTGAAGTTTGACACTTTGTCTTAAGAAGTGTGACGTTGGCTTTGGAGAAGTATTTTACAGTGGTTTCCCTAATTGGGGGGTGAGGGCGGGATGTGGATGTCTAGGGTGATCAGCTTGTGTTCGGATCTGACCAATGAAGAATTGACCTCTGGTGTGGAACACATGTTGCCCATGTTGGTAATGACCAGGTCTAGGATATTGCTGCCCCTGGTGGGGGTGTGAATAAGTTGATCCAAGGCATTGGAATTTATGAATTCCAGAAAACGTTGAGCAAAAGAATTAGTACATGAGTAGTTTTCCCAGTTAATGGTGGGGTAGTTGAAACTACCCATTATTAGGGTGTTGGGTTGTACCATAATACTTTCCAGTATATCAAGAAATGAGGAGTGGGAATCCTGGGGCATGGTGGGGGGGTTTGTAGCACCCTACAATTTGGATTGCGGTCTTGCCCAGAGTTAGTTGCCCTTGGATAATCTCTGATGCATTATGCTATGCAACTAGCCTGGAGGTGTGGATATCCTTAATGAATATGGACACATCTCCACCTTTAGTGCTTCATTCCGGGTTAGGTGGCCGAAAGGTGGTCTTCTTCTTTCGGCTTTTCCCGGTTAGGGGTCGCCACAGCAGATCACCTGTCCGCTCATGATTGGCAGTGAAGTTTTACAGTGTCGAGTTGCCAGCCCGGCGCCCAACCTTCCACAGAAGGCACACACACACGCACTCACACCTAGGGCCAATTTAGAGTGTCCAATCCACCTACTGCATGTTTTTGGGATGTGGGAGGAAACCGGAGCACCCAGAGGAAACACACGCAATCACAGGGAGGACATGCAGACTACACACAGAAGGCACCCCAGCCGAGGATCGAACTGGAGAACCTTTTGCTGTGAGGTGTGGTATGAATTGTAGCCTGGTAACGTAGGGGTGCTCTCTGGAGCTTTAAAACCAGGTCTCTGTCACTGCACAGATGTCGACGTTCTCCTTTTTAAGGAGTGCCTCGAGTGAGTTTATTTTGAGGTTTAGACTTGTAGCATTACCCTCCGATTCAATACACAAATCAGACAGTAAAGGATCAACAAGGTTTATACAACAAATAGAAGTCGTAACACAGTAAAATGCTATAGGATACTACATAATAAACAAGATGCGAAACAATAGCATTTAGTTCATAGTAAGAATGTTGAGCATTACCAACATCCTTGTTGACAATTCTACAATAAAATCACTGAGAATTTTTCACCGTTACATTCATATATCAAGTACAATATTAAGAGTTTTACCCATATCTTAAGTTTTTGATGCAGGAGGGTCTTGGCTTATCTTAGTACTAATGTTGTGATGCTTGTGTTTTTGAAACTTACTGAGGTGGGTAGTACAAATATATAGAGAGAGGTTTGTGGGGCATATTGGTTAGTCTGGAGTGTAGGGTGTAAAATAAGCATTTACCCTGGGGAGTCACAGGAGCATAACCGGGTATTCCTATTGTGTGCTTTTAGGAGTTTTTTTAGACTGTGAGTGGTAACTTACGGAGGTCAGGTGGCTAGGAAGGGTATTTCAAGATTTAGAAATAGAATAACTGAGGAGGGATTTCCCTGCATCATTATTATGCTTGATGACATCTAGGCGGTTTTGGGTACTGGATCTTAAGGTTCTTGTTGTAGAGTATGGGATAATTTAGATTTTGGATAGCTGGAGTTTTAGTTGGGTTATAATATAGTTTGTGTGCTAGACAATTAAGAGATGAGTTGGCTCTAACCAGTTTAGTTTGAGAGTTACACAGTGATGAATCCTATATGGTGTCTCAGTGGCAAACCTAGCAATCTTATGGTAGCAAGATTCTAATTTCTGTAGGTTGGATTTACGGAAGTTTGTTAGAATTGGGTATGCGTAGAGGAGGGTAGACAACAGGTGTGTTCTGGCAGGAGTGGTTTTGGTGTGTTTAGTGAGGAATTGTTTGTTCTGGTAAAGGAGACACAAGTTGTTAACTTTCTTGCTAGTTTGGCCTATGTGAATGTCAGATTTTAGGTTTATCTATTCACACACGTGACAGTTTAGTGTGGGAGGTAGGAGTGCTAATGATTTTGTTGTTGGACTTGATGGTAAAGTTGTCACTTGGGGGAGGGGATCTACTGGGACTGAAGAGAACAAATTTTGTTTTATTTGGATTTAGGATAAACTGGGCTTTATTGAACCAGGTCTCCGCTAATGAGAAGCAGTGTTGGGTTATGGAATGAAGGTCTGCTAGTGTGCGGGCGGAACATATGAGGGTGGTGTCATCAGTGTATTTTACTACTGAGGCATTGGGAATGGAGGATGAGAGCTGATTGGTGAAAAGAGAGAAGAATAGTGGGCCCAGTATCGAGCCTTGAGGGACTCCCAGTGATACTGGGAGGAGAGGTGATAGTTGGTTCTGCCATTTTACTGTTTGTTGGCGTTCTGACAGGTAGCTTTTAACCATGTGATAGGAGAGGTGGTGATGTTTAGGGAGGATAGTGTTTTAAGGAGTCTGTTATGGTTGACCAAATATTGCTAAAACTACTTAGATGTCAAACTCTGGGGAGTGGTAAATAAATTCAGTGCCCAAAATAACCTTCTAGCATGGCTGTGATTGGACACAGTTTTCAATTGCAAATCATTTGTAAAGAGTAATCCTTTTTACACAGTAAATGTAAGTTAGTAAAGATAAACAAAGCTCAGCTGAATGCCAGACTGGTCAGTTGCATTATTTTCCTTCATGAATTAACCAG
Organism: Protopterus annectens; assembly: GCF_019279795.1. NCBI lineage: Eukaryota > Metazoa > Chordata > Ceratodontiformes > Protopteridae > Protopterus > Protopterus annectens. Next base: position 414,187,452 of record NC_056738.1, on the reverse strand, counting down.
ATAAGAGTCAAAAATTTTTATCTTTCTCTTATAAAGTTAGAAATGTCTGATGAACCCTGTCAAGTCAGTCCTTCTCAGTAAATTTTGGCTGGTATATCCATCCTCTGTAAGTGTAGATTCCCAACAGTGCTGCTCATCCATAAGTTTTCCCAGACTTACATTTGTGGAACAATGTGAAGACTACAATGTGATGGAGCCATTGCACTGTGTATGACATTGTACTCTAGACTCATAACCACATTTTTTTTTCTTCTTTTTTGGTGAAACAGTTTATTTGTGTTTAAAAAAAAAAAAAAAAAAAAAAAAAATCGTACATTTATATAAATGAAAACTAACCATATTGGCAACCGTAGTTGCAAACATTATACATCACAAATCATATTGACTTAATTTTAGTTGCAAACATCATAAATCACTTATCTACCCAATCAATGTCAGTCAAGCATTACATAGCTCATTCAAGCCCTGACATCTTTTAAAACCTCATTACTCCTCTGTATGTATTGTTCCCACAATTCCCGTTTTTTCTATGTAATTTGCTCCTACCCTTTTCTAAATATTTTAGTTTTTTTTTCTGTTATTATATTCACTATTTCTAGTATAGTTAGTTTAGACTTTAATTTCCATTTTCTTGTGATTTGCTTTTTTGGCAGCGACCATAATTAGACTCAGCAAGGCCTTACTATTTCTAGGCAATGCTGATTCTGTATTATAGGTCAGAAAAATCATTTCCTTAGATGCACTAATTTGCTCACCCAGTACCTCTGCAGGGAATCTTTAAAGTCTGCCAACTCAATGCACTCCCAGAAAATATGTTCTCAATTGCCTCTTTCTTCCCCATCACACCTCCAACATCTACTATCTACCTGAGGAAAAATTATCTGTAGTCTACTTGGGGTATAAAAATACAAATGTAAACATTTCCAAGCAAAAATCCTATGTCTTCTAGATGTTGTTGCATATTTGGGAGGCATACATATATTCCCCCATTGTTTCTTTGTGAATTGCCTATCCAGTCTCTTCCCAGTCATTTTTAATCTCGTCTGATTCTTATAGTTAACATGCAGTATTTTATATGCTTTACCAATTATTCATTTTTTTTAACAGCAGCTTCTAGTCCTAGATTCTACTAAACTCTACCAATGCTGCTCTTTTGTTTAGGACCCCTCCCCCATTTTTCTCTTTGACAATACCCTGATATCAATCCTTGATAGGGAAGGCAGTCACTAACCTGCAGTCCAAGTAAATGCTTGGTGTTTTCCCATTCTATTACCTTTCCCCCTCTAGTTATTTGTTCGTAATACCTTGGTTTCTTTGCCAGTTTTCTCCATTGTATTCCAGCTCCCTCTTTCCTATTGTCTTCGTTGCTATCGGCAGAATCTCCTTTCTCCATTCCAGTGTTGGCTTGGTTCTTAGAATACTCCCTGCTACTTTATGAATACAATATTCTGTATGGTTATTATTCCCCTTAAGGATCTGCATCCAAAATCCCAGTCTCCTTGTTTCTTGACCCCCCCCCCCCCGTTTCATCATCATCCTTTTCCAGTTTGAATTGTAGATTTTTGCTTGTGCTATGTGTAGGAGCCTTAACTATGTAGCTGTGAAATACACCTTCAAATCAGGTTCATAGGTTGGTACTAGGCTATTGACCCTAGGGCCTATACAAGCCTACCCATAACAATTCCCTGGCTATTTCTTCCCACAGGTAATCCAATCTGCCTTGCTGTGTTGCAAAAATCAGTTTATCCCACTTGACTTTTACTGTCTTCCCCGCACAGATAACACCTTTCAACTCGTTATTAATTGCTTTCCACATCTTCTCCTCTGGTTGATTAAAAAACATGTCTGATCTGTGTATAAAACTAAATATCCATATAACAGAGCTTCCAGTTTCTCACTTTCTGTACTATCTTTTGTTTTAAGTCTCTCCCCACATATGACTGGCTTCACAATGGAATCCTTTTTAATCCATACTCCTAAGTACTTCATTTTATCATGTCCTCCTAGATAAGGATATTGCCGAACCAATTCGTGTTTGGGTGCAGAATTACCACTACAGTAGAGTCGATTATCCGAACCCAGTCTTCCAAAGTTTTTGGGTAGGAAAAATCATAAAGTCTGAATATGTAAACATTAGCTTGTGCATGTTTTTTGAACTTGTAGCCTGCTTGCGTATGAAAAATATTCTTTAATGTCCACTGGACTTGCTGAATGGCTGAAAAGTGTATTCCCTGAATGCAGAAAAAACGTTATTTTAGACGTTTTTTTATCCAGTGCAATGTGTGTTTGATTATCCAAACAGATTATCTGAACTACCCTTGGTCCCAATTAGTTCAAATAATCGACTCTTGGCTGTAGTGCCTTTGTTTTAGCTTCATTAATTTTGTATCCCAAAAAGATCTTAAACTGTCTCAAAACGTTTTACATCACTGAAATGTCCTTTTCTGGTTTTGTCAGGTGTAAAATAATATAATTTGTAAACAGAGCCAGCTTTTCTAGACTACCATACTAATTATATCCTTGAATTTCTGATTCCCTCATTTTCTTTGCCAGTGGTTCTAAATATAATGCAAATAACAAAGGGGAAAGAGGACACCCCTGCCTGCTTCCTCTGCTCAAGCAGAAATGCAGGAAGGAACCCAGTGACTTTATTTTTTGTCTCTGATCCCTCATATATCCTCCTAATTAACCTTATAATTTTATCAGGGAATGCAAATGCTTTCATTGCTCTTCTTATAACGTCACAGCTTCCTTTGTCAAATGCTTTCTCTGCATCAAGACCCCACCAATGAAAGTGGTATTTCGTACATTCTGCTTGGTTTTGGATAATCAATGTTCTGTTAATGTTGTCAAATGTTTGCCTCCCCTCCAAAATGCCGCATTGATCCATATCCATCAGTTTTGGCTTCACTTTGCCATTCTTTTAATCAGTATAGACCAACACTTTATAATCATGGGTTAGTATTGAAATGGGCCTGTATGAAGCTGGATCTGATGGGTCCTTACCCTCCAAGTATTACAGCCACCACCACTTTTTTCCAGGATGTTGGTACTTTTCCTGTTAAAGAACTGGAAGGTTTTGTTTAATAGCATTTTATCAGTTTTTTTCCTGCTAGCTTCCAGACTTCCATAGGAATACAATCTATTCCTGAGGATTTTCCTGTAGATTGGTTATACATCACCATTTTGTCTCATCTCCTCCTCCTATCTTAACTGTTAGGAATTGAGCCTCACCTACCTCTAACCTTGGCATATCTACTTCCATAAACATTTCCATTTATACATTTTCTTGCTTTTCATATTTTTCTGTTTTTATACAGACTTTTGTAGAATTTCAAAAATATTTCTGGTACCGCTACAGAATCTTTTTATTATCATCCTTGTTTTAGGCTCCCTAAGCTTGGTGACCGTCCTTTTTACTTTCTGTTGCTTGAGTTGTTGTGCTAAAAGCTTTTGTACTCTATAGTGTTATAAAAAAAAAAAAAAACACTTGCTTAACAGCAGTCTTTCTAAACTCATGAATATTATCAAGGTTATTATTATTATAACCCTTATTTTCTTTTTAGCATTCTGCAGTTGCTCCTTCTCGTGTACTTTGAGTCCCTCTCTTTTCTGCAATACTTTAACATTTATCATTCCCTTTAAATAATTTATTTCTTAACCATATCTCCCTTTCCTTTATTTCCACCCTATTTTTAAACTCCGCTTTAATTTTATCCCACTTACTAGCTATACTTTCAGAATAAATTTCTGTCTTCTCTAATAGCTCTTGAATAGTTTCCCCTACCCATTCCTTAAATTCCCTCTTTTTCAGCAGACAGGTGGGAAAGGGACAGTGTCTCATTTTTATTTCATTACCTTGTTTTTATTTTGGGTACTGTTGGCACATGATCAGTAGTAGTTATTGACTGTGTATTAACACTTTCAATTAAATCTTTGTACTGAATTCACATCTTCCATGCCAAATGTTTTCATATATTTCTTTAAAAATATATCCTCCTTTGTTATATCTTCTCATCTGGGCCCCCCAGAAACATCTTCACTGCTGCAAATCAAATTCCAGTCCTCTCCTGGAAGTAGTATTCCTTGCTGAAAGCTGATTAATTCACCCAGATTTTTCTTAAGCTCCATTATAATAGTTTTAGTTGGAATATAAACACATGTTCAGTTCATTCCAGGTGTCTCCTGTACCGTAGTTATTTGCCATCTACATTTTTAAATATAGTTTGTTCTTTTTTTTTTTTTTTTTTTTTTTGTATTTCTCTGTGAGACCATTGAGATTTAAAAACATTACGGAAAACATAATATTAAAAAGGTATTATTCCAACTTTTTATGTATAATCTCTTTTTGTTAAATGTTCAGTTCCATCTTTTGTGTTACATGCATGCATTGTTTTGTAGGTTGAACTTTTATACAGTTGTTTCTTGTTTTGTCATATCCATTTTAGCCTATGTCACACTTCATAAAACCTAATTGAAAACATTCAAACAAAAACACACCCCAATACCCCCTAAAACCTATTAACTTAATACTAACACACAAAACCATGTACATCTTCAAATATTGAAGTTTTACCCTCCTAAATGGAGCATGTGTCCCAAACTGACAACCACACTCCTAAACTTGGGTTAACCTAAAAAAAAATAAAAGGTTATCCATGCTAAGACGCATGGCACAGCCTATGCTTCTAAATGCTGTCTGGTTTTGTCTTGTCTTTATAGCTCTCCCAGTTAGGAAAACACTTGAATGCTTTCAGAAAACATAATCTGCTAGCCATTTCTCTTGATCAGATTGTCTTCTTGGAGACATGAGGACCAGATACAAAGTTGCTACTTAAAGCATATGTTCATTTGGTAGAAAAAAGTTTTATAGTAGTCTATGTTCTTATTCATTTACTTGCTTTCTCTTGAACCTTGTTACTAGATTAAGCTAAGGGCCTTAATCCATCTGTTCCCCTTTACAAGAATAAGAAAGTACATCATTTTTTTTCTTTTGTAATGCTCTTTTGATGAGACTTTTCTTTCTTTTTTTATATTGCATTGCCTACATTTCTTAAAACTGATCAAGGAGGAAGAGGGAGAAGAATGGAGAGAGAGAAAAAAACGGGAGCACCTGTTTACAGTATTATCCCCATTACACTTATAAGTAACCGAGAACATTTTACAGCATGCACGGAAAATCATACACTATAAAACAATTACTGTTAAGAAAACACTTTGTTGTACTTTAACTTTCTCCCTCCTTGTCCCCTTTTCTAAGTATTTTTCTGATCATTAATGGCATGAATGGAGAATGCTTTAGAGTTCACTCCAAGTTTGACAAAGTCAAGAGTCCAATATTTCCAAATTTTTGTGTTCTTTCTTGTTTCACAAATATAATTATTGGTTTGTAATCCCACAATTGTCAATTTCCAAGTTACCAGTTTTATTGCTGTTCATCTCCATATTCCATAGTCTGTCTGCTTCATTTCCAGTGTACTCTCGAGTCTTCTAGTCAACTCTTGTGATTTTTCCTTCTGTCAAGCATTTTTCACTGGAACATTGGCAAAACATCTCTCTTTTTTTTTTTTTTTGTTGTTGGAGATACCTTTGTATTTCCTCCTTGGCATGTACTGTCAAAAAATTATTTTGCTCCTCCAGGAAAGAACATTTTGAAGATAGCCAGGTACATTTCAGTCTCATGCCCGCTCCTCTGTGTTCCCTGAATAGTGGAATAGATTTACTCCGTTTCTGCCTAGTGTAGAGTGAGTGATCATTCTACACAAATACTATGCTGTTTCCCACTTTTAGTACCTTGTCCTTCTGCCGCAGTTTTGTCAGAATCAACTCCTTATGCTGGTAAGACCGCATCTTTACTATTAAAGGTATAGGTTTCTTTCTCATAGCCAGGTTTGGAGTATACACACAATTTGCCATTTCAGTTAACAACTCCTGCTGTGGAATACTATTTTGGTTGATTGTAAAGCACAGTCTGTTTCTTCCAGCTTCTCTGGTACAGCACAAAAGCTCAGGTTTTCCCCACGTATTCTGTCAACTAATTCTGTTTTTTTTTTTTAAGCATTTTTTCTTGAGCAGTGTAATATTCATCTAACCTTTTCCTCATTTCACTCTCTGATTTTACAGTTTTATCAACTCATTTGAATCCATTCTTTCCAGACTTTTGTTATTTGAGTTGATATACTCAGTGTTTCATTTATTTTAATCGGGTATGTGTGTAATTGTCATATATTTCCCTGTAGGTTACTGGAAGTCATGTCTGGAGCTTGCACTTTTTCTTGATGAACAGCTGCAGTATTCTTCCCAGTCTGTGTTTTTCCTCCTGTTTGTATCCGATATTTTCTTTCAGGTCCTCCGTATTTCTTTTTTCTTGGCATCCAGGAATTGTGCGTACGTTTCTGGGTAAATTTCAGTAATTGGTTAGTAAGTCTGCTGGCTTTCTTTCCTGTTTTCACACTGCAAAATATGAAGTTAAGCTGTTGATCAGTGTGCAGCCAACTTGGAAGTCTGGATGTAACATTTTCATCTCTTTTTGGATTATGCATCTTTTATTGAGGAACTAGAGAAACCTATACACGAATGGGCCTAACACTGAAACTTCAAATACTTGGCAAGTAGAATGGAATAGAAAGTTTAATTTTGAAGAGTAGTCTGCAGAGGTATTTTGGCTTAGTAACTTTGCAACAATTGGATATGCTCTCAAGATTGCAGGTGTGGTGTTTTCTTGAAGTTAGTTTGGTAGTTATGAGATCTGAGCTCTTGTTCATGAAGTAGAGTTACTGTTAGCTCATGAGAGTCAGTGCTGTCTTTTTATATTGTATTGTTTACTGTGGTAGTGAGTAGTTGTGTTAACAGTTCTAAACTGTGTTTTATGATATGCTGGGTTAAAGCTTAGTGTTTATAGTGTAGTCTAAATTGTTTAAAGATGTAGAATTTTGATGTGTAATGTGAAACATATGGAAATTTTAATTTCAAGGAGATGTTAGCATTGTAGAAGGCAGTTTTATAAGAGGTGTATGTCTGCATGGCCTTGTGATGCTTGTATGCTGAATTTTATGAGAGGTCCTAGTGTTGTTGTCGTCATCATTTTTTTTTTTTTTTATAGGTTCATAGGTTCATAGGTTCATACTAGGCTATCTGCCCAAGGGCATTTATAAGCCTAGCCCATAGTTATGTGGCTTTCGCCACCCCTTTAGTTTGAATAAAAACTATGCCTATCATTTTTCTGTGCCTCTGTCAAGCAGTGACACTGAAGTAATCCCTGGGGTATATCTGCGATCTCCCATCCATTGGTCAAGATTCCTCTTGAACAAGGCCAGCGAGGTGCTCTGCCTCACATGTACCGGGATTTTGTTCCACAGCATAGGGAGTATCTGGGTGATGAATCTGTCCCTCCAGCACGTTCTATTTATAACCGTGTCAAGGTTTAAGTCTCCCGCCCTTGTGGTTCTGAGGGATCTAGATTTTTGAGGTGAAGCATATTCATCAAATCTGGGTTTGACATGGCCTTATATGTCAGGCACAGGTCACCTCTGAGCAAGCGGTATGAGACTGAATAAAGCTGGAGTTCTTTCAGTCGGGCAGCATAAGACATATTTTTGAGACCCTTTATCCTTTTGGTGAGGAACTTTTGGGGCCTTTCAAGCTGCATCAGGTGTCTGGTCAGATACATTCCGAACGGGCATTGTACTCAATCATAGGTCTAATGAGTGATGAGTACAGGGGACGATGACCTCCCTTGATCTAGATGTGAATCCCTTCATGATCAGGTGGGCGATATAGAAGGTTTTCCTAACTACTTTAGCAACATGAGTGTCAAACGAAAGACTACTGTCAACTTGGGTCCCCAGATCCCTGATGACTTTTTCTGTGCTCAGTGGATTGTCACCTATATGGTAGCTAGGGTAACCTTGTTTTTCCCGAAGGGTATGACTATGCATTTTTGGCGTTTAACTTCAGGCCATGGCTCTGGCACCAGTTATCCGTTTCTGTGAGGCCCTTCTGGAGGATATCTGTGTCAGATGTGTTTTCGACTATGGCCCAGTTTGCAGTCATCTGCAAACTTTGTCAGCCATAACCCTCCTGTGTTTGCTTGTACTTCAGAAAAGTAGATGCCGAACAAGAGTGGACCCAGGACTAAGCCCTGTGAGACACCACTTGTGACAGGCTTTGAGTCTGACATGGCTCCAGCAACTCTGACCCTGTGGGTTCTGTCGCTTAGCCAGTTTGCAACCCATCTTGTGATGTATGGGTTTACATTCAAGCTGATGAGTTTTTCGATGATACCTGAGTGGGGTATTGTGTCGAAGGCCTTTGCCAGGTCGAGGTAGGCTGTATGGACTGCCTTTCCCTCATCAATGGCCTTGGTGACTGTCTCGAAAAAGTCAACCAAGTTTAAGAGGCAGGATCTACCTTTGACAAAGCCAAACTGGGTTGGATCCAAAGTCTGCAAGTTCCCTATGTCTTTATTTATGAGTTCCATTATGATCCTCTCCATGGCTTTGCAGATAAGGCTTGTCAAGCTAATGGGGCGGTAATTTCCAGGGTCTGTGGAGGCACCGCCCTTATGAAGTGGGACCACAGTCACCGTGTGCCACTCCTTGGGTACGTATCCTGAGGTGAGGCTAAGATTAAACAGCTGTCCTAACTGTGGGTTTAATTCCTCGTTGAGTTCATGAAGCACACAGCCGGGGACACCATCCGTCCCATGGATGCTGTGTTTTTGCCTTAGTGAGGGCAGTTCTCACCTGGGCGTTGGAGATGTTTGGGGGCTACAATCCTCTGGAATAGATATCTCTCCTTTTGGGGAGGGGGAGAAGTTTGCACTGAACCTGTCAGCCAGTATGTTAGCAATGTGTGTAGGTTCAGTAATTTTCACATCATTTTGAACTAATTCTGAGCATATCTGGGAGTTTCCTCCTAGGTTTCTAACATAGCTAAAGAAGGCCTTATGATTGTCTTTAGAGTCCTTGGCGATTTTTCTCTCAAAATTTGCCTTGGATGATTTTATGAGAGCTCTTAGTTTTTACTTATAATGATCAAAGGTGTCTTACCTTTCAAGGATTTTGCTCTATCTTGTAGTAGCTTCCTCCTTTTGTTGTAGAGCTTGTTTATGGCTGGGGTCCACCAGACTGGACGCTTGCCTTTGGTACAGAGAGTCTTAGTTTTGTTTGGGATTGCCTGATCCATGCAGTCCTGTAGGTGCTGGTAGAAGGCATTTGTAAGTGATTCAGCGGTTTGAGTAATGTTTACCACTGGCTCAGGGGCCTTAAAGGAGACCACACTAGTTTTTAGAAGTGTGAAATCGGCTTTTGAGAAGTTTTTCACTGTGGTCTTTTTGTTTCAGGTGGGGCGGGATGAGCACCTCCAGCGAGATTAGTTTATGATCTGATCTCACCAGTGAGGGGTATACTTCGGTGTTGAACATTTTGATCCCATGTTCGTGATGATGAGATCAAGTATGTTTTCACCTCTTGTGGGGATGGTGACTAGTTGTTCCATGGCATTTGAGTTTATGAACTCCAGGAATCTTTGGGTTAGAGTGTTCGGGCTTGAGTAGTGTTCCCAGTCTATATTAGGGTAGTTGAAGTCACCTAGTATGATGGTGTTTGGAGATACATTTATCCCTCCAATGTTTTCAGGAAGGCCATGTGAGGTTCCTGAGTTTGAGAGGGTGGCCTGTAACATGCTACAAATTGCAGAGCAGTCTTGCCTATGGTTAATTGCACCTGGATGGTCTCCGATGCATCGTGCGTTGCCACCAACCTTGAGGTGTGGGTGTCCTTTATGAATATGGACACCCCTCCTTTCTTGGTGTTGTCCGGATTTTGGGGCCGGAACGTATGATATGAGGTGAAACCTGTTAGTGCTGGGGTGCTCTCAGGAGCCTTGAACCAGGTTTCTGTCACAGCACAGACATCGATGTTCTCCATATTGAGAAGGGCCTCGAAAAGTGCATCTTGAGATTGAGACTTCTGGCATTGAGCAGCATTACCCTTAGTTTTTTTCCTTTTGGTGTTCTAGGGTGGTAGGTTTAGAATTTGAGCCTTGCCTAAAAAAGGCACTATGGGGGTGGCAAGAGCCTTTGCCAATATCCGGAAGCCCAGGGTGACAGGTGCAAGCCGTCCCTTGCGAAGCAGCGTGGCTTGTCCAGCATGTCATCCCAGGCAGACAGACATTGGATCCCCTTTGAATGACACCAGAATTTAAGCCAATTATTAAAGCTGATCATCTTATCACTGTATTGTGGCATCATTCTAGGTGAAGGTAGGATACTGCTCAAGGTCAGGGTCATACCTGCCTGGGCTACATAATCAGAGAGCTCCTCGACGTCCCTTTTCATGTAGTCCAAGGAGGTACGCCTCAGGTCGTTGACACCAGCGTGGACAATGACTGAGTCGTACTTGTACCTGCTGTTGAGAGACCTGAGTGCTTGCGTTATGTGGCGGATTCTAGCGCCCGACAGGCAGCTTACTGTGACCTTCTCCTTACTCAGTCTGGTGAGCGGGACTTCAGTGTGTCTGACTATGGAATCACCAATGACAAGTGTGTCTGGCATTTTGTTTGGCCTTAAGGGCTGTGACTGTTTGACACTCTGACTGTGTGGTCTATGTGTTGCATGTGTTGGGTCGTGAGGTGGTAGTTGTTTGGGTGTCTGCTTTGGTGGCCTCTGCTGTTTTGGTAAATTTTGACCAGAGCCTCCGAGTATGTCTTTGTGTGAGTATGTGTATGATTTGAAGTTGTGATGGTACCATGTGTGACTGGGTATGTATTGTGTGTGGTTGCCTTCTCCTCCTGTCTGGTCTTGCCAGTCCTATGTTGAGAGAGCTCAGCCTCCAGTTTGGCCGTATAGTTGCATCTCTCGCATGTATTTGTGTTTTGTGGGAGAAGGAAAGGATTGTTCAGGTACATGAGGCAATTGTAACATTGCCTCAATATTCCCAGGTTCACCAGTTGAGCTGGAGAGGACACTAGCAACTGATCCTCGACATACTAGAAGTAGTAGATAAAGAACTTTCAAAGGACTCGGGAAGTGGGTTTTGGGCTGGTGGGGTACTATCTATAATAAGAGTGCTTTATCAAGGTGCAAGTACTGTAGGAGTAAGTGCTAGGCTTTACAGATAGAGAATAGTCTACTTGGGAATCAAGTAGAGATGAACTTTTCAGTTATAGGATATGCTGGTTAGATCAGCAGTACAGTTTAGCGTGTTTTATAGCAGGGGCTGAAGGGAGCTAGGAATTGGCCCAAAACGACCAATGGACTACTAGTTTCTGGCTGAAACTTCACCAAATCGGACAAAAGGCCGCTCAGTGCTTCCCACTCCCACTGGTAAGCAAAGAAACTTCCTCCTTCCTAATAAGGCAATGGATCAGTAACAGGAACTAAAAACAAAGCCCAGGGATCAGCAACTCTGAAACTGGACTACTCTAGTTCAGTAAAGTGGGAAAACAAGAGATTTTTGTTTTATTACAGAGATAAGGAAAAAACAGACAGTAAATGCTATAAATGCTGTAAATACTTTAGTGTGTAGCCTACAGAAACAATTTGCAACAATTAGTAACTTAAAGTGCAATAAACAGTGTAAAATGCAGAAATCACTTAAAGTAGCAGTAAAACAGGCGAAATGCAGTCGCTAGCTTAATAACAGTGGGAAAGCCACAAAAATACTTATATCTGGTAGAAAGTCACTTTTAGCTCTCTGCTGCTTGGATCACTCTGCAGGCCACCACGAGGATCTGTGCAGAGTTGGTACAAGCTGGAAAACACGTGTTTAGCGTGTTTTATAGCAGGGGCTGAAAGGAGCTAGGAATTGGCCCAAACGACCAATAGACTACTAGTTTCTGGCTGAAACTTCACCAATTCGGACAAAAGGCTGCTCAGTGCTTCCCACTCCCACTGGTAAGCAAAGAAACTTCCTCCTTCCTAATAAGGCAATGGATCAGTAACAGGAACTAAAAACAAAGCCCAGGGATCAGCAACTCTGAAACTGGTCTACTCTAGTTCAGTAAGGTGGGAAAACAAGAGATTTTTTTTTTTTTTACAGAGACAAGGAAAAAACAGACAGTAAATGCTATAAATGCTTTAAGTGGCTAGCACACTTGAGTGTGTTAGCCTACAGGTAAAATTAAGCAACAAATAACTTTTAAGAGTGCAAAACAGTTAATCAACACAAAACAGTTTAAATAGAATGCAGAGCTGTATAAACAGGCTAAGATGCAGTCGCTAAGCAGTAAATATTCAAAAAGCCAGAAAAAATACTTAAATCAGTTATAGCAAATACAGTTATAACAAATGCTCTGAAATATACTGTATATTTCCAATATGTTTGAGAAGGACAGTCAGAACACAAGAAGGTTCAGGCGAAGAAGAAAAAAAAGTTTTGTTTTACTTTTTGAAAAGGTAAAAGGAGGAACAGAAGGCCTTATCAAATGTTCTCTCTGTATTAAGAAGAATGAGCTAATGACACTAGACTGGGAGGTGTGTCACAGTAGGGGCGAGCAACTGCAAAGCCACCAAGTATAAGAGCAAGACACCAACAGGGAGGGAGGGTGGGACAAAATAGCCTAAGACAACAAGCTATGAAAGTTTTTAAACAGAAAAAGATTTCTGAAGATTCTGAATAGACAAAGTGCTTTATATATATTAAATTATAAAAACAGTAATCTGTTAAAATAATCAAAAATACTTATATTTTGTAGCTCAGTTGCGGTCAAACAACTTCTCCAGCCTGCACCAAAGACCAGAACAACAACTTTTTTTTACAAGAACACAAAAGAACCAGCCCCCACTAGCCAAGAGATAATTACACAGAGTAAATGTTTCAGTTTATACAATAGCCTAAGACAACAAGCTATGAAAGATTTAAACAGAAAAAGATTTCTGAAGATTCTGAATAGACAAAGTGCTTTATATATATTAAATTATAAAAACAGTAATCTGTTAAAATAATCAAAAATACTTATATTTTGTAGCTCAGTTCTTGGTCAAACAACTTCTCCAGCCTGCACCAAAGACCAGAACAACAACTTTTTTTTTACAAGAACACAAAAGAACCAGCCCCCACTAGCCAAGAGATAATTACACAGAGTAAATGTTTCAGTTTATACAATAGCCTAAGACAACAAGCTATGAAAGTTTTTAAACAGAAAAAGATTTCTGAAGATTCTGAATAGACAAAGTGCTTTATATATATTAAATTATAAAAAACAGTAATCTGTTAAAATAATCAAAAAATACTTATATTTTGTAGCTCAGTTGCGGTCAAACAACTTCTCCAGCCTGCACCAAAGACCAGAACAACAACTTTTTTTTTACAAGAACACAAAAGAACCAGCCCCCACTAGCCAAGAGATAATTACACAGAGTAAATGTTTCAGTTTATACAATTTAGAACGTTTATTTCAAAAGCTACTATTCCAAAACAAAGCAAGTGGTATGAAACAGACTTCTACAGAGTCCACAGTCTTTAAATGAATATTTCAAACTAATTCCTTTCTTACACTTTTGATAATATCAACAATTCACGTTTCTTAAAAACAATCTGTTGTACATCTGTTTATTTTTCTTTCACATGCAATTTCTATATCAGAACTTTTATGTTGAAATTAAAAAGAAAATGAGAACATGTCCTAACTAGAGCAAAAGATATTGTCAACTGTTCCCAATTTATTTAATAATTGGGGTGCTTTTATGAATCTCCTAAGATATACATGGAGCATGTTTTGCTTATATGCCCCTATTTTTTTTCTAATTCCTAAATGTACAATTCTGTTCTCCCCTGTCTTTGTCATTACATCTCCCATATATTGTAGAAGCCCTCTCAAACATCTTCCTAGTGTAGCCAGGGTATAAAGTTATTCTTAGAGGCATTTCTGTGTAAAGATTTCAAACTTTCATTCTTTGTAGCTTTGTTCAACGTCTATAATGTCCTCCTGTATAGTTGTTTTAATTGCACATTGTGTTTCTTCATGTCTCCTTACAGCTTCTTTCCATTGTCCCCCCCCCCCAAAAGGCCAAGCCCTTAATTATGCTGAAGATCACTTTTAGTCTTCAACTTCAATCCTTTGTCTGTTACTAACTTAAATTATTTCTACGTAGTTCTCTTTACTAATCAATGTTTTTGTCTTTCCTACCTACTTCATAATGTTCAAGGAACCACCTGTGTGTCAGATTAAAAGTAGACATTCATTTCTCTACCTTCTTTAGATACCGGATTCTTGTATTCAGTTAAGCTTTCCTTTATTTTCTACTGCATGCATATTGTTTGTTTACATCTTTCATTGTGTCTCCTATTGGTTGCGAGTCCCTTAACAATAATTTTCCTCACTTCAAAAAAAGGTTTCCATCCTTTCCTCTTCTCTTTTGCCATTAACAGTTTTTCAAATATTATTGTTTTTTTTACCCAAAAAGTCTTTTCTGTTGGTTTGTGGCTTTCTCTCCCAAATCAGTTCCTTCTAGCATACACAGTGTATTTTTAACATCTTTGTTACATTGTCACGTATGACCCTGAAGTTCTACATTTATAAATGAAAAAGTGTATTTTTTAGTAATATTTTTGAGGTTATTCCAGCTGTATTGCTCTTAAACATTTCTCGTATCTAGCACTACTAATCATCTTTTTTTTTTTTTTTTTTTTTTTGGTTAAGATAATATCGTCCTTTCTCTTTGGGTAAGATATCTTCCCATGCTGCCATGTTGTGTGCAGCCTGCTCTGAGAATCTGTCATTTCTTTTTCAAAGCTGTGTTGATTGTGGTTTTATTTTTCTTTCTGCACATGTCCAAAATTTCTGCCCCGAGTATAGCATATGTTGTACCACATACAAGTTCAGCACTTGCACCTTTTGAATTTGAATTAGTAGAATTGTTTGCCAAACTTTGCAGTAGTTTACAAAAATGTAAAAGGCTTGAGTGTAACTGTATTTTAAGGCCTCTTGTACTGCTGGAGCCAGCTATGTTGATCAGTATTTATATTTGCACCATAAATTTAGGTACCACTTTACATATTTTGCTGAAGGTTTTATGGCATCCTTCCTCCACATACCTTTTGCTGTATCCACTGTTTAAGGCCTCTTGTACTGTTGGAGCCAACTATGTTGATCAGTATTTATATTTGCACCATAAATTTAGGTACCACTTTACATATTTTGCTGAAGGTTTTATGGCATCCTTCCTCCACATACCTTTTGCTGTATCCACTGTTTTTGGACCTTGCAGCTCTAGAAAGAATGGAAAATATTGAAAAGGAGGGCAAAACTCTTTGCAGTTAATTGTGTTAAAGTGTCAGACTTCTTAACTGTCCTTCAAAGTAAATAAGGTATGGTGAGCAGTAAGGTAATAGATATGGAAGGAACCAGCGAGGTTGTGGAGATTTCCAGATTAGATGCAGACCCAGTGGTAATAACAGCCACTTTTACAACAGGGCTTCCACAAGGGGCAGCAGTGTAATCCTGGATCTTTCCTGACTTGCCCACTCAGGAGGCAGTCTGTGATCATCTGTCCTTTCACTTTGAGGTATGTGTGGCTATCATGCTTGAGTGCATTTAAACAGTAGTATCCAGAGGATACCCAGTTATCTTCCACTCTCCACTCTGTCCTTTGGTGGGATGTCCCACCATGTTAAGAGTGTGGCAAAAAGGGATTTTAAATAGCAGAAGAGCAGCCCAAGAGGTCAGCTAGAAAGGGTCTCTGTTATTAACCTGGATAATTTTATTTCCTTAAAAGACAGTCTCACCTTTACTACCCAGGATATTTGCCAAATGCATTTCCATAATTGCAAAAAGATATAGATTGAAGGGGATGAAGATATTTCTATGCATGGATGGCTGGCTCCTACCTACAGCAGCACGACGGAATAGTAGCTTGGGAATCTCTAGTAATTATTTCTTGGTGAAGTGAATATTGCAAAGTACTGGTTGGAACATGTCTATAGGCTGTATTGCGAGAGTTTACCTCCAGAGCACATCTTCCTCTGCAGACTGTGGTGTCCCAGGTTCTTAACTCTTAGTCATGGCAGACGTATGTTTCTGAGCTCTGACTTTTTGTGGCAACTACAATTTATGGTCTGCCCTGCATGGCTCTGCATGAGGGTCTTCCAGTAGACTTTACAAGTACTGTGGTCTCATTTAATGGATTGTGTTTCTCATTCTGTAAATGCTGTCAAGGCTTGCAAGATTCATTTATGAGGATGGCTGCATTCTCAAAGTCCTATTCTGAGCATGCAGTTTCAAAATCCCTCTCCCTGGTCTAGCCTGTCATTATGGACTGGTCTGCTGTAAGGTAGGAGGCCCTTGTCAGGGGCACAATGGTACCAAGAAAACTGGTCATGGAGGTCACAGTGCCCATCATTATTGTGATAATTGATGGAAGTGTTATGGAGAAGAGTCCTTACTCTGCAGGTGTTCTAGGACTTTCTATATCGAGGTACATTTGCCATTCATACAAATGGCATGGCAGTGGCCTGGGACATAAGTGGGTAGGGGGAGAGGTAATTTTGGTCTTCCCTGGAAAATAGGGAGGGTATGAGAATTGGTTATATCAATAGGCCACTTTCTAATAACCAGTCCTTCTGCTACAGAGGTCCATCGTCTAGCTGATGGTAGTCACTGCTTTTTGATTCATGAGTGGTCCCTTTTTGTTGTTGTTGGAGAGCATGAGACTTGCATTCCTGAACAGTGTCAAATGCAACTACCTAGCCTTCATAAGGATAGCGCCATTGCACTATAATTCATTCTTTATATTTTAAGGTAACCACTGATGAGGCAAACCTCAGTCAACCCATCAGTTTGTTGCTGTTTTTCCTGACCAGTCAAACTCTACGGTCTATGGATGCCCATATATTTCTGTCCGCACAAAATCTAAATAGTCAGGAAAGAATATCATCTTTTTTTTTCCCCTCTAATAAAAGCTGGATTTGAAAGTTACAGGAGTTACTTTAAGTGACTTAATGACTGTGTCAAGTATTTTGAAAAATGTATTTTAAAAAATGTAATGACATTTTGCCTTCTACCACCAATATAGTTAGCTGTAAGGTGCGGTGGTGCAGCGGTAGCGTTGTCCCTCACAGCAAGAGGTTCTCCCATTCGATTCTCGGCTGGAGCGTCTTCTGTGGAGTCTGCATGTCCTCCCCGCAGTCAAGTGGTGTTCGAAAACCATGCGTAAATGGGCGTGCCTTCGTTGAAGGTTGGGTGTCGGGCTGGCACTTCGGCACCATAAAAATTGACTGCCAATCATTAGCGGACCAGAGTTCCGCTGTGGTGACCCTAACCGGAAAAAGCCGAAAGAAAAATAACCAATATAGTTAGCTGCAGCAGTGGTTGCCTCTCAGATTTTTCTGAAATGCTTTCTTAGTTGGCAAGGACCACATAGCACCTATCAAGTACTTTCACAGGCCATTGTATGCTAGATGTAATGTCCAGGTGTAGGGCTTCTTCAGAGGTAGAGTGGTCAAAGGTATGGTTCTTTGATATCCTTCCATTAGGATAGCGTAGGACTTTGTCCTGTTTGAGGATGGATCACCTCGTACCAAGTATGAAAGTATGTTTAATCTAATGATGGAGCTCAATGAGCAGCTCCATTTATATTAACATAACTGTCTTCTTTCTCTTACCCTAAACATGTGTTCCACAAAGTATCCTTGGGACCATTGTTTCTTAGCTGTGCTCTGCTTTGGGTGCTGCTATCTCTGATCCAGAGAGGGAGTTCATGTCAGATGGACAGAAAGCTTATGGCTTCAGTCTATTTGGTTGATTTGGATGAACTTGCTCCTCCTGGTATGGCATTAAGTCAAGTACATTACTTTTTATATACATGGCACAGACACAGTTGGTGTTTGCCCCCGAGTGAGCTTCTAGGATTAATGTCCTTCTCATGATGTAATAAAACTGTTGTAGCTAGCCATCCTGTATAGCACATTATCTTTATTTAATTGTAAGCTGCACATATTTATTTTATATCTGTGTCTGTTAATAAATATATAATATGGATTCCATCAAGTGGTTTTATCAGTTTAGATCACATTTTTATATCACCTTGTGAGTAGATAATCACAGTTGATATAATGATTTCCACTATATTTACCATTTTTAACTCTAGTAATGAAACACTTGTGTTTTTTTATCACTGGTATTAGTTTTCTCTTGGTTTTATAAATAATGCAGTCTGTTTTATCACACTGTTGGATTGTGCAAGTTGGCAATGCACTTCTAGTTTCTGTCCCCTTCTTGCACTGTCATGTGACAGTGGAGTTGTTGCAAGTTAGGGTGGTGCTTATGTAACTTGCGTCCTGCAAAGAAAGTTACCTTAGGTTTGTGTGAAGTGTTTTTAGATAAACTGTGTTTCAATTACTGTGTTTAGATCAAATGACTTGCACTAATAAATCAATAATTATATATGTGTGTGTGTATGTATATATATATGTGTGTGTGTATGTATGTATGTATATATATATATATATATATATATATATATATATATATATATATATATGTGTGTGTGTATGTATGTATGTATGTATATATATATATGTATATATATATGTATATATGTATGTATAATATAATCGGGACACCTGCATTATTTTGCTTTAAGTTGACCATAACTGTATATGGAGTAAACCATGGGCTTTTTACATCAAATAAAATGACATTTGTCTTTATTACAATAAATCTTAAGTTGTATAATCTTTAATGTTACTATCAACTCTTGATATTGATTATGAATGCCTGGTTACTTTGGTGATCTTCCTGATCTGGATTGTTTGACAGGACTTCAGTTTTGCTGTTTGATCTTCACATTAGGATGATGGTCGCAGCAGAACAGCTTTTCTTGGAGACTTTGCTTGAGATTGTCTTGAACATTTGTCCCTGGGCATAGCTTATTGCTTAAGAGACTAATAAGATTGAATTTCTTTCCTTACTGGTGAATTTTGGTTAGTTCAACATTTCATTGCAATGTGTTTCAGTAACTGCTTTTCCAAGTCACCATCTGTTGATTTTTGCATTTCTCTTATTTGCTATCGGTAGCAGTTGCATTACCTAAGCAATCTGTAATTCGTACAACAAATATTCAGGAGTCTCTTGTAAATATGCTTGTAATCAACATTCCAGTATTAGCACACGCAAATTTTGAGTTTTGTAGTGCTCTGTGTGCTGGTTTCACATCAGTTTTATGTGAATTACTACTTCTGCAGTCTGAGGTGCCTTATGCAAAGACTTTGAATATGCTTTGTTAGAATTGGGGACCCGTTTGTAGTTTAATTTTTTACCAACTACATATTCATGGAATTTCTGCATTATGTACGTTGTTGCTAATAATACTTTTTTTTTTTTTTTTTTTCCTTTTGAACATATCTTTTGTGTGTCTACTAATGCCTTTTATCCAAAAACAACTGGTCTGTTCTCTAGTAGGATCACGCTCTTGTACTATTCCGACTGGCATCTACTTGTAAAACAATCAGCTTATTCACCTGCATAGTGCTACTATGTTGGTGCATATTTTAGTTGGATATTGTTTATTTCAGATGTCTGTAGCTCAATTACCAGGCTACATCTTGCTCTTATAGCTTCTTAGAAGCATAGTTCTCTCTGATACATTAAGTTCAAACTTTGCACTGTGCTTTTTTTGACGTAAGAATACAATATAATCCATTGTTTTCAGACTTGCAACTTTAAGACAGAAGTGGTGCTTTCATTTTGTTTAGCAGCTGTTTCCATGTCTAAGCATGCTATCTTTCTGTGTGATGTCCCCACACTGAGGGATCATTTTGTTATATTCACAGTTTTTCAGTTACCTGTTCAGCAGCACTTTGGCACACTTCTTTGCTATTGAAATAAAATGCAAGTCTAAAAACGTATACATTCATAACAGTGCATTAAATGTGTACAGTTTTAATCTGTCACTATCTGCCAGAATCCCTGATTTGTATCTAGAACTGAAAAGAAATCTGTATTGTTGAAACCACCTTTTCCACAAGTCACTGGTAATTTAATTCCATGGTTGCAGATCTGTACAGACTAGAATATTGTCTTGCTTTACGGATGAAACCAGTGCTGCTCACCCCTTCTGTTAGTTCTGTTTCTTGATAGCAAATGGAATTTAAGTGGCCCTACCTTTTGTTTGAATATTACTGGGACTGTGCATCACTGTTATGACATTAAGATTTATTTGTAAATTATACTCTCCTGGCAAACTTCTAAGCCTGTAAATCTACATAGTTGTGGAGATTTGCTGTAGTGCAGTACAGTGTTCAGGATGTCTTTGGACACTCTCTTTTTGTTGTAAAATACTGCAGTAGTTTTTTTGATCCAGCAGTTTTACTTTGTGCCTCCATTGGTATTGCTCATAGATGTTTTTTTCTGTCCCTTTAAACCATAGGTTTCAAAAGTATCTGTGAGCAATCCGTAAGTCTGTGTCCATGTAGTGTAAGTTCAGTATTGTGCTTTATTCTCAGCATTTCTTGTCCAGTGCCTCACTTGAATTCATCTCGGTGCTTCTGTTGTCTTTTCAGAGATACTATAATTTTGTTTTCATTTAAGCCATAGTAACTGATAATTCTGTCTCTGATCCAGAGTATGAATATTGTGTTGAACATGCTTAAACCTTTTTTACATTTCTTTTGAAAATATGGTTCCTTATACCATAGATTTTGCAAAATTGATAAAAGGATACTGCTTCTATGTTGAGCTTAATCTGCACTGTATAGTTCATTCATGTCTCTACTATTGTTGCAGTGCATTCTTGTATATTAATTTTTGTTACAGCACACTTTTTTGTTGCAGGTCTGTTCTTCATTTAGTTTGTGCACTAGCAATTTTGCATGCTATACATACAGCTGTAGCTTTTGGGAAAGTTGTATATATTTTTTTCTTTCATCTTCCTTTCATCATTTATTGTAACACACTGGGGATGCACAAGCCAGTGCATTTCTTCGTGCCAGTCCCAAGTCCGGATAAATGGGGAGGGTTGCGTCAGGAAGGGCATCCAGTGTAAAACTTTTGCCAAATGAGATATGTGGAAAACAATACAGATTTACATACTGGACCAGTCTAGGCCCGGGTTAACAACGTCTGCCACCAGTACTGTTAGCTAGCAGGGTGCTGGTGGAAACTGGGCTACTGTTAGCCGAAGGAGGAGAAGAGGAGTGGGAAGGCATGCCCAAATGCAGGAAGAGAGGAGAAAAGTTAGGAGTGTGGTAGTGAGGGTAGGAACTTTGAATGTTGGTAGTATGACTGGTATAGGGAGAGAGCTAGCTGATATGATGGACAGAAGGAAGGTTGATATATTGTGTGTACAAGAGACCAGGTGGAAGGGAAGTAAGGCCAGGTGTATTGGAGGCGAGTTCATATAGCTCTATCATGGTGTGGATGGGAGAAGAAATGGGATAAGGGTTATCCTCAGGGAACAGTATGCCAAGAATGTTTCGGAGGTGAAAGGACTGTCCGAGTGATGTTTATGAAGCTGAAAATTGATGGTGTAATGATGAATGTTGTTAGTGCAAATACTCCGCAAGTTGGGTGTGCGATGGATGAGAAAGTAAAATTTTGGAGTGAGTTGGATGAAGTGGTGATGACTGTACCCAAGGGTGAGAGAGTGGTGATTGGAGCAGATTTGCAGAAGGTCAGATGGTAGTGGATTTTGCAAAAAGGATGGACATGGCTGTGGTGAGTACGTATTTTAACAAGAGGGAGGAGAGTAGGGTGACATACAGGAGTGGAGGGAGATGCACACAGGTGGATTATATATCCTATGAAGGAGGGCCAGTTTGAAGAAGATTGGAGACTGTAAAGTGGTGACAGTGGAAAGTGTAGTTAGGTAGCATAGAATGGTGGTCTGTAGAATGACATTGGTGATCAAGCAGAGGAGGAGTGTGAGGGCAGCACCAGATCAAATGGTGGAAATTTGAAAAGGGGTGATTGTGAGGTGGAGTTCAGAGAGGAGTTAAGACAGACACTGGGTGGCAGTGAAGAGTTACTGAACAGCTGGGTAACTACAGCAGAGCTAGTAAGGGAGACTGCTAGAAAGGTGCTTGATGTGATATCTGGAGAGAGGAAGGAGGACAAGGGGACCTGGTGGTGGAATGTGGAAGTACAGGAGAGTATACAGAGAAAGAGGTTGGTGAAGTGGGATTGTCAGAGTGCTGAAGAAAGTACACAGGAGTATAAGGAGATGAGGTGCATGGCAAAGGATAAGGGATATGGAGAGTTGTATGATGGGGTGGACAGTAAGGAGGGAGGAAAGGACCTGTACTGATTGGCTAGACAGAGGGACCGAGCTAGGAAAGATGTGCAGCAGTTAAGGGTGATAAAGGATAATGAGGGAAACGTACTCACAAGTGAGGAGTGTGTGTTGAACAGAATGAAAGAGTACTTTGAGGGGCTGATGAGTGAAGAGAATGAGAGAGAGAAGGTTGGATGATGTGGGGATAGTGAATCAGGAAGTGCAACGGATTAACAAGGAGGAAGTAAGGATAGCTGTGAATAGGTTAAAGAATGGAAAGGCTGCTGGTCCAGATGACATACCTGTGGAATCTTGGAGGTGTTTAGGAGAAATGGCAGTGGAATTTTTAACCAGATTGTTTAATGAAGTCTTGGAAAATGAGAGGATGCCTAAGGAGTGGAGAAAGTGTTTTGGTACCGATTTTTTTTTTTTTTTTTAAGAATAAGGGTGATGTGCAGATCTGTAGTAACTACAGAGGGATACAGATTGATCAGTTACAGCATGAAATTATGGGAAAGAGTAGTAGAAGCTAGGTTAAGAAGGGAGGTGATGATTAGTTATCAGCAGTATGGTTTCATGCCAGGAAAGAGCACTGCAGATGCGATGTTTGCAATGACAGTGTTGATGGAGATGTACAGAGAAGGTCAGAAGGAGTTGCATTGTGTCTTTGTGGACTTGGAGAAAGCATATGACAAGGTGCCTAGAGAGGAGATGTGGTATTGTATGAGGAAGTCGGGGGTGGCAGAGAAGTATGTAAGAGTGGTACAGGATATGTACAAGGGTAATGTGACAGCGGAGAGATCTGCAGTGGGAGTGACGGATGCGTTTTAAGGTGGAGGTGGGATTACATCAAGAATCAGCTCTGAGCCATTTCTTATTTGCAGTGGTGATGGACAGGTTGACGGACAAGATCAGACAGGTGTCCCCGTGGACTATGATGTTTGCAGATGACATTGTGATATGTAGTGAGAGTAGGAAACAGGTTGAGGAGACCCTGGAGAGGTGGAGATATGCTCTAGAGAGGAGGGGAATAAAGGCGGCAGGACTAAGGCAGAATGTGTGTGTGAATAAGAGGGAGGATAGAGGAATAGTGAGGATGCAGGGAGTAGAGTTGGCGAAGGTGGATGAGTTTAAGTACTGGGATCAACAGTTCAGAGTAATGGCGAGTGTGGAAGAGAGGTGAAGAAAAGAGTACAGGCAGGGTGGAGTGGGTGGAGAAGAGTGTCAGGAGTGATTTGTGACAGACTAGTACCAGTAAGAGTGAAAGGGAAGGTCTACAAGAGGGTAGTGAGACCAGCTATGTTATATGGGTTGGAGACAGTGGCACTGACAAAAAGGCAGGAGTCACAGCTGGATGTGACAGTTAAAGATGTTAAGATTTGCACTGGGTGTGACGAGGGTAGACAGGATTAGGAATAAGTTATATTAGAGGGTCAGCCCAGGTTGGATGGTTTGTAGACAAAGCCAGAGAGGCGGGATTGTGTTGGTTTAGACATGCTGGGTATATTGGGAAAAGGATGAAGCTGCCAGGTAAGAGGAAAAGAGGAAGGTCTAAGATGAGGTTTATGGATGTGGTGAGAGAGAACATGCAGGCGGTTGGTGTAACAGAGCAAGATGCAGAGGACAGGAAGAAATGGAAACTGATGATCCACTGTGGCGACCCCTAATGGTAACAGTCAAAAGAAAAAGAACTGTTAAGTGTTTTAAGAAATCATGCAGCTCACCAAATATACAGATTTTGGCTTGATTCTTTAACACGGTAACAAAAAGTGTCTTATTTATGTATCTTTATTCACCGGGAAGGTACAATTGGGATAAAACTGCTTCTGCGGAGGCCTGTGGAGAAAGGCTGCACGTTTTAATACCATTTTGGCATGTGCATAAAATACCATTACATGATATGAGAAGGAATACAACCTACAGGTAAGTGTACATACATGAGAGAAAAAATCTTTACAGTTGCTTACATGAATGTCATTTAGAAATTGAGCATGTTTATATAGGTTGTATAGATAAATAGTGTTAAACATTCCTTAAAAAAATAAAAAAAAAAAAAAAAAAAACAGATGCAGGCTTGTATAAAGCAAAGAGAGATACGGCCTTGCAAAAGATAGTGTAATATTAACTGTGATTTCTAGCAATTAAGTAATGAAAAGAGGCAGCTAAGTTTGGAAATATGGGGGGGGGGGTGATTGGTAATGAAATATAATATGAGAGTAGAAAAGCAACTATGAAAGTGTTGCATTTAAGACTGAGAAATAAAGTGGAATTGAGAAAAGTTGGAGCTACTCTGTTATAAGGAGTATGGATACATGGAAAGAGAGTGATGAAACTGACTGGGATAGTGAGATATTAGTTGATCAAATGAGAGAGAAGAAAGAAATAGTCTTGTCGCTTAGTTTGTGATTGATATACTTTATGTAATCAGTTTACTTCTTGTAGACTGTAGGATATTTTGCATTTGTATGTTGTCAAATATTGAGTAAATTAGTATTTTTTTTTGTAGGCTGTTAGTAATTTCTGGGTTACTCATTGCTTCTGTTTTGTCTTTGTCTTAAAAGGGTTATTCCCAAATAACATGCAAAAAAGGTGAATTACTCTACCTTTCCAGGCTGCTCTCTTTTTATAGTCATAATGAAGAACAAATTGAATTTGTGGAACAAAAGCTTCTTGTTTTCTGCTAAGTAGCCTTCAGTGAGAGAATTTATGGTTTGTTCTTCTGCACATTTTCCGCACTAAATTATTATTTTGTATTTCTAAATACACAAATACAGTTTTTCACTTCACAAATATTTTCACTTTTGCAGATGTAGCATAAGGGCATTTTTCAGAATACTCCGTTACATTACATAATGCACAGTACTGGTTGTGACTAGCAGCCCTGAAATGTCATTTCATTCGGGACTTCTAGGTGTGTGCATCACTTTTACATTCAAATTCTCTGTAGCTAGATATTGGCATTTAGATATATATTCCCACATTGGTAGATAGACTTCCTAGCATTGTGGTTACGTGTCTGATAGCTTCTATATTGTTCTGAATTATGTAAGGTCTGGATTTGAATTTTCCTACTGAGGCCTATATCCCTGACTGTGATTTTCTTTTAGTTGACAGGACACTTTAAATAACTGGCTGTGTGAGCATTAGTTTTGAATGCAGAGAGATTGCTATGTATTGTGAGTGTTTCATTAACACTTATTAAAGTTATGTTTTTTCTTTGTGAAAGTTTTCGGGAAGTTCATTTTTAAGCAAGGATTGTTTTCATTTTTTCTTATTTTATATGATGGCAGTCATGGAGCTGTGGCAGCAGAGGTTGATTATTACTTAACTTTGCAACCAGTGCACTGCTTAGCACATACCTTTCCCAGACAACTGATTCCACACCTGTCCTGTAATGCACTGCTTCGCTGTTGTAGGCAAAAGGTGAAGTGGACTGCTTGGCTGGCTTGGTAGTTACTGCTTAGATGTTGATTTTTTGCTACACAGGTCATACTTGCATCTCTGTACTTCCTCTCACTGTTAAGTAAATAAAACTGAAATGTATTATTTTATTTTGGTTGATAATGCCCTAGCTCCTCATTTGTTTCCACTTGAGCTTCTGCTCGAGTTACCTGTGAACCTTAACTGTGTGTAGCTCTGAACTATCCCTTTAAGCACCTTGCTTCAGTTCTTTACCAGTTTTTCATCTTGTGGATAGGCTAATTTTGTAGCATGTGGCCTCTCCTCTTTTACAGCCATCTCGTTTTTATAGTGAATGGTAGCATTTAGTTTAATAAGTGAATTGTTCTTGGGCCTCAGGCCACACATTTACATTTTTGTCAATATGTGTATTGGTCAGTACATGTGCAGCCTTTTTTCATTTTGGTCTGGTAAGCCTCATAGCATTTATTTTTTTATAGTCAATAGCGAGTAGGATGCTCTTTCCATTGTGATGGATCTTTATAGCTTGTGATGTGAAAGATGGTTTGGTTTACAGTTCAGCTGATTTTTTTTGGGTAGTTCTGAGAGACACCAGGCAAATCTAGGTTTGAAGTAGTAGCAGTCTTTAAACACTACATACCCTTTTTCAGGAAAGAGAACCAAACAGTTGAAATGTAATCTATGATAACCCAGCTGTGACCCGCTACGTACACACACAGCTCTTAATTTTTCTTGCATGTACAGTAAACTTTCTCACTTTCATCTAGTGTTCTGTTAAGATCTGTTGCATATGTTCTGTGTCTTTATGCCAGGCTTGAAACTTTTTATCATTGGCATATACCATTTAAAGCCAGTCTTGCCTTTTTAGGTAAAGGATTTGCACTTGTGGTATTTATGCTGTACAGTGTTTTTCCCAAGAAAGTTATAGCTGATATTCATATTCCTCGTGCAAATGCAATGGGGGTATCCCTGATGCTTACAAATGAGCGTATCAGAGGTGAGATTCATAGAGGCCGTTTACGCGAATGTGAAAGACCTTAAAAATAATGGGACGCAAATGAGTAATATTGTAAAGCAGTGTATTCTAATGAGATGCTTTCGCAATTAATAGTTTAACATCTGTGCGATATGCAAATCGTTATTAAAAATGATGCTTCTCCTTTGATAATGGGGTTGTAATCTGAGCTTCCTTCAGCAACCCCCTCAGTAATATGTCCAAGTATGCACAAGCACCGAAATTAAACCTTTACCTAACTCGTCTCCCTTTGCATCTCCATATACTCCAGTAAGCAGCAGTTTTCCGGGAGAAAGTTCAGGGCAGTTTGCATGCCTGTTATGCTAATTACCTCATTTATAGATTCATGTCTATCAATTGTACTCTTTTATGCAGATGTTCAAGGCCCCTTATCTGTGTGTTAGCTGTCCCCTGTCATTTTTTGTTAAGCTTTTGTGATGGGGTGTGTTTTATAACAATTCCTTTGCATTTCTGTATTTATACTTAATCTGGGATTTCCATGTCCATGTAGAGCCACTCTTTCTGGATTCTCGCTATGAAAATGCAAAGTCTCTGACTATGAATACTGACCTATAACTGGAGGATTACTGCTTACAATATTTCTGAAGTGCAGGAATTTTTAGTATGTTGGGAACCAGTTTTTAAGAACCAGCAACATGTGGATGCTTTCGTTGGGTTGGTTGGTTGGTTACTGTTCATGAAGTGTGTTTTGTGATGCTCTTCCATATCACTGTTGCAGTATGCTTTACAAGAGAGATCACCTGCCAAGGGCAGCCCAATGTCCGGCCAGTATAGCAAAGGTTTGGTTGTAATGGGTACGTCACACTTAAACTGCCTGCGCATGGGGTAGGGCATAAAGGTGACATTGGATATACCAGAGTGCCATCTTCGATTGTCAGTCTAAACACTTGTTCATCTGCTGGTTTCTTCCGCTTTCAAATAAGTGCCCTGTTGGGATTTTTGGTTTTATCTTATGTTTGCCTTATCTGGTTGTTGTTTTTTATGTTATCCAGAAAGGGGAAGTGCCAGTGAGTGCAGGAGACAGATTCCCCATAAAGATAATCATGAGCAGTGCTTGTTAGGTGCTTCACATGACCTACATCTTGCGAGATTTGTCAGTCCTTTTATCCCTAAGACATTGTGGAGTCTGCTTTCTTTCCTTGTGATTTACCTAGAGAACCAGTGACTTAAATTGTTGGCTAAGGATACCATGCAAGGATCTTTCTGGCCCAAGGGACAGCAGTTTGGGAAAAAAAAGGTTAAGAAAGTCTGGCCTGATTCTTCGGCTATACTGTCTCCAGGGGACGTCTGTCTTGAGGCTGGTGAAAGTCCCATGGATCATCTGTTTTCTTTTTCAGATTCCTGTGTCGTGATCGCTTTGGAGGCAGGCATGAACTCGATAGTGCACTTCCATGGAGGTTTTGCATTGGTTTGCCTCTGATGTACAGGGGGAACAGTGGCTGGCTATTACTGAAGGGCCTAAGGGTGTTCCTCAGTTTTTAGTAAGGGAAGAGGTTTCAACTACCATTTAGTGATGTTAGGGGTCAGAGTCTCCAAAATTTTTTCAAGGATGATGCCCCACTCAAAAAGAAGAAAAATCTAAAGATATTTTGCTTGCTCCAGAGGATTTTCTGAGTGAATGGCAAAACTTTACTCAAGGGCTTTTTAATGCCATTATCGCTCTTAAGCCTCCACAAGTTTTTTCTGTTCCTGCACCATCTGGTCTTCTACCCCTCTTAAGAGACCCAGGTAGCAGGATTCTTCTGAGGATGCTGCTGATTCTGACGAAGAGTGCCCGACTTGTTCCTCCCAGATTTCTTTGCCTCTTGACTGTCGTTCTGAGGGACAGTCATCAGTCTTAACTCTGCTTTTTGAGGATATTTCATTTGGTGATATTGTTTCCAGAATGTTGGAATTTTTCAAATGGAACTGTGCTTAGGTGTTTGATGCTCAGAAGTATTATGATTATGATTTTTTTTTTCAAAAATGTTTTTTATTTTTTTTTTATAACCAGAATAACATATTTACACTCAAAACTGAAACAAATTATTTACAAAGTCCATAACAAGGAAATACTTCTATATACATTCAGGAAATCATCTAATACTTTTTTAGTAATGATTGTAACTTTTCCCAAGCAATTAATTTGTCTGTTAAATTCTTTGTATTCATTTTTAAACCAGATATTTATTTTTCATATAAGGTCCTGACTAAATAAATTCATTTCTGAAAGATATGAGAGTTAGTTTTCCAATTTTTTGTCACAACCTTTCTTGCTACTGCAAGTATTGACCAAAGAAGGCGTGTTTGAGATCTGGGTACGATTTCTGATACTGGTACATTAAATAAAATGAGTGAACTTGAAATTTCACAGTTATCATTCCATAAGACCTTACAGAAACATTCAAATTCCTTCCAAAGTTGGGATAACATATTACGTGCAACAATCATATGAATCCACTCAGCTTCTGTAGCTTTACACCTGCAACATTTCATATAATTTGTTTTGTACATATTTGCAATTCTTTGAGGTGTATAATAACTTCTGTGGAGGAATTTCCACGTGTATATTTTCCAGTAAGGAGAAGTTGTTTGTTGTACTGATTTTAGAAGTAATTTCTTGGTTTTAGTAGTAATTTCTCCATTATTTATTTTGGTGGAGTATTCCCAAGAAGAAGCATTCGTGGAATTATTATCCGATCTAATGACTTTATATATTAGGGATATAAATGAGGTTCCTTTTAAAGAACCATCACTTATATTAGTCAAAAGTTCTAGTGTTTTAGGTATGCTGTTTCCATGGGTTTGTAAGGAAAATATAGTTTTATTATATATAAATTCTCTGCAGGTTTGTATGTCTATCCAGTTATTATGTAGGTTGTATCTAGTAATTAGATGGTTAGCTGAATAAATTCATTAGTGGATAAGAATTGGTTCCAGTATATTAAGTCATTATTTTTAAATTCAAGCATTTTATTTTTATCAAAATATATTAAACATTCATTAATATAAGCAATAGGAAAAATGAATGTTAATAAGCTCTTAATTGACTGGTTAGATTGGGTGATTTTCATGTAAATTTGCTATTATTAGACTGATAAAGGAGCAAGATTTTAACTTCTGCTTATCTTGTATGCTTATTTTTAAAGACCAAATAAAGGTATTTTGGTGTATTGTGGTTAGAGGGTCAGTTAACAGTACCAATGATTTCTGAGGTGGTCTTTTTTAATGCTGATTTGAATACTTTTGTGTTGGTAAGGGACTGTACTTCTTGAGGTAGTTTATTCCAGGACATGGATGGGTGATAGCTATACAGTTTACATCCAGTTTTAGTTTTGGGTTTATAAATTTGGAGTAAGTTTTGATTAGAGCTTCTAAGTTGTCTGGAGGGAGAGTAATAAATTAGTGGAGCAAGTGTTGGGCAGAAAGAAGGCAAGTAAAGGATAGGGTGAATAATGGAGAGTTGAGATTGTCAGTAAGCCAGGATTCTATTGAGTTAAAGGCAGTTTGGGTGGCAGACTGTAGTTCAGAGATGGGAGTTGGCAATTGTAGTGATGGTAGAGTCTTCAGCATATCAAACTAGAGAAGTCAAGGGGGAGGCAGAGTAGAGATTGTTAGTGAAAATGTTGAAGAGTAAAGGCCCTAAAATAGAACCTTGGGGAACTCCCATTTTGACAGGTAGAGGTGGTGAGAGTGTAGACTGCTATTTGACAGATTGGGTTCGATTGGAGAGGTAGCTAGTGAACCCTGAAACTGCTTCGGGTGAGAGGTTTAGTTGTTGTAATTTGTTTGAGGAGAGGGTGAGCTACAGTATCAAATGCTTTGAACATATCCAGAAATAGGCAAGAAACTAGCTTGTGGTTGTCCCTGGCAAGAGAGACTGTGTGGAGAAAGGATAGAAGTGCTGTGTCTAGGTCTGAAGCCATGTTGAGTAGGAGTTAGAAGGTTATGCCTAGTAAGATATTGCATGACCTGCTTGTGAACACATTTTTAGAAGATTTTGGAAAGAGGGGACAGGATGGCAATTGGACAGAAATTAGAGATATTAGAGGAGATGCCACCTTTGTGTATAGGAAGGGTATGAAACTGCTTCCATATGGCTGGGACTTCTCCTTCTGCGATAGAGTGATTAATTAGAATTGATACTGGTAGGGGAAGAGACTCTGATGCAAGTTGGAGAAAGTTAGGAGGTATTTTACCTGTAGGTGGGGAGCAAGGTTTTAAGTTGGATAGTTGAGACTTGATAAAGGAAGTTGGCACTGGTTTGAGGGAGGTGAGGTTGAAGGAGGATTTAGTGACAGGAGGATTTGAAGTAGATGGTGTATTAGACTTTAATAGCTTGGATATGGAGTCAATAAAGTATGAGTTAAATAGGGAGGCAGTTTCTAGTGAGGATTTGTTTGGGGATGGGTTAGGGGGAGAGGGATTGCCTGGGTGGAGTATCTGGTTAATTGATGCCCGAATGTGTTTGATTTGGTGCAGGAGGAGGGTTATAGTAAAATTTACTTTTTGTCTTTGTTTATATGTTTCTTTAAGTTCCTTGCTTCTCTGTATTTTTGCAGATCTTTAGGAAGTTTAGTTTGGGACTAGATTTTCCAAAGCTTATCTCTATTTTTCATAAGGTTGAGAGTAGTTTTGGACAGCAAGGGTGAGACTGTAGATTAGATGCGTATAGTATGAGTGGGAGCTAGAGAGTCTAGTATGTTGAGAAAGAGTTGAAGCGGACAGCTTCTTCTAAGGGGAGGTATTTTAGAATATCTCTGTTAACTTTTGAGAGGAGGGTGTTAAGTGTGTTAAGGTTAAAGTTTAAGAGTTTGCGACAGGTGATGTATCTGAGTGGCATGGACAATTGGGGGGAGAACCTAGTAACCTTTACTGGAGAGTGGTCACTTAAACAGTCTGGTAAGGTTTGGGGGTTGTGTTATTTCAAAGGCTGCGATACTAATATCCAGTCTATTAGGGTATGAGAGGTATGAGAATTATTAGAATGGGTTGGGTGGGTGATAAACTGAGAAAAGCCATATAAATTAATGTTAATTTTTGAGCTGTCATTAGTGATAGATAGCCAGTTGATATTCATGTCCCCAAGGATAATACTTTCATCGTGAAAGTTATGAGTGAAGTAGGAGAGAATATTTTCTAATATGGGGATGTTATCACGTGGGGGGTATATAAATAGCAGCAATAGTAAAGGAGGAATGGTCATTGCAATTTTGAGATTTCCTATGATCCGTTCCACAGGTACAAAGGATGGAGTAGGTTTAGGTAGCAATGTCAAGGTGAGATGGTTTTTATAAAGTATTGCTGTGCCTCCTCCTTTTTTTGTTAGGGTGATCTAGCTGTAATATGTTATATCCTGGGGAAGGATGTCATTGTCTGGGATATGCGATTTTTAACCAGGTTTTGTTTAAGGAGACAATATCAGGGTTATAATCTGTTATCCAGGCATGGAGTTCACAGACTTTGTTTAGTATACTGCGAGTGTTGATAGAGTAGAAGGAAATGTTTACTAGGAGGGGGAGGGGTGGATGAAGTGGGGGAGGAGATAGGTCCAGGGTTAGGGTGTATGTCACCAGATAGAAGAAGGGTTGGTAGTAGATGGAAGAACTTTCTAAATGTTATTTGATAGTGGCAAAGTTTGGGCTTGCTTTGGGAAGTTAAAGGATAAGTAGGACTAATTTTTATTTTGGGGCATTGAGTGTTAAGAGGAAGGATGGAAGAAGACCTGATCATAGAGAAATGAGCAGTATGAGAGATTGAGAAAGAGTTTGTGAGAGTTATTAAGATAGGGGATAGTACATAGGGATGGGATGTTAATAGGAGAAGGAGAGTAAGTGGTGGTAGGATGAGGACAGATACAGTAAGTGAAGACATAGTGTGTAAGAGTAGGATGGGTAGTGTAATTAATTTAGAAGGTACATTTTGAGAAAGCAAGGTAGTATGGGGTAAATGAAAGGGAGTGGAGAGTAAAGGTTGTGAAAGGAAATGTAGGCAAAGGGTATAAGATGTGGACTACAAGGTTGTAGTATAGGAGCTGAAAGGTACTAGGACTAGTAGAGGGTTGGTTAGTGAAACAGGAAGGGGTGTGGTTTGGAGGGAAGGATGAAGGTGTGGATAGGTATAAAGGAAATGATATGGGGGGGTGGGTGGGAGGAGAGTGAAGTGAGACCGCGCGTAGCGGGGCAGCACCTTCTGGAGTGAGATCACCTAAAATCTATCCCACTTAACGAGGTCAGGCTAAACCCCAATACTTCAGCTTTTAAATATCCAATTTACTTACAAGAGGTAGGTAACCAGGTGAACAGTAAGCAGAGGAATGTATTAGTCGGCAATCTGGAGGTAGTAGTATGGGTTTGATAGCAGGAACCCATGGTATAGTGCTCAGCTACAGTAATTAAGGCACAAAGCAGTTAGGAGTGTCCAGACTTGGCGGTTACACATAAACACCCTACATAAAACTTTCAAAGTTCGAGGGAGATATTTTCATACTTAGTGTCTATCCCTCGCAGATTAGCTTTCAGTACTGTGCTGGTCAGGGCTGTATTCCCGGTCACTGGGGGGGGGGTAACCAAGAAGAGATATTGTAATAGGCACTCCAGAAAATTATTGTAGGTGATACTGGAGGGAGATGGCTAGGGAGCAAAACAATAGCCCATTAGTAAAGGAGGAAGAGAGGAATCAAAGGTCACAGTTACACAAGCACAGACATCTGCAGATTAAATTACTGTAATATTTAGAGTCCGGGCAGCCGTCAGGGTCAAAGAGCATACATATGCATTAATTTCTAGGCTACGAGCACCCGGCAGCTGTACTTGTGCAGCAATTCAAATATAGTTAACACAAGTAATAGCTAGAAAGCAGTTATATGATTCACAAACATTCATAGTTGTTAACTCAAATCTCCATTTAAGTCAGTTACAGGCAAATACACGTTCATGTGCTGTAAAGATCGCAAAGGGTCAAGAGTTTCAGAAGACTAGCCTATGCAGAACAATTAATGCAAGCAGTTTAACTCATTCCTGTAAGCATGCTAGTGCTAACGGC
This sequence comes from Protopterus annectens, assembly GCF_019279795.1. Lineage (NCBI taxonomy): Eukaryota > Metazoa > Chordata > Ceratodontiformes > Protopteridae > Protopterus > Protopterus annectens. The sequence continues at coordinate 414,153,763 of NC_056738.1, read as the reverse complement.
AAGCTTTCATAGAGACCAACAGCAGCTATTCAGGTAAAAGGTAAATTGCTGACAGTTATAAATAGACTTGGCAGTAATAATTAGAATGATGGCCTGAATCCAGCATCTTACACTGTCTGTCGTATTGTAGACTATCGTACAGACAGTTCAGGCCGTTGCAAGCAGCAGAAAAAGTACACCAATCTTATACAAACATCACTCTAACTTGAGCTGTATTTATCGCACATTCCTCTATCATGTACACGTTATTTGCATTTGATACTGTAACACTATAGGGAGTCAGCAGCAAAAGTAACCATTGCTTCTATAAATATACAGGTAAAAATACAGTTCAAAACAGGTTCAGGGTGGGATGCCGATATCTCGGGGCACCTACCCAAAGGGAAAGACCCTCTGGATAAGCCAAAAACAGCAAAATATAGAGCACATAGCTGTGATAGTGCAAAAAAGTTTATCTGCAACACATATCAGAATGAGCACGCTACCACAGGGATCCTTTCCATGAGTCGAGTGTGAGTGTGGGACAAGGCAGTTTCAAAGATGGTGCTCAGGGCAGGGGAGGAGTGATAATACCTGGCTTCTACCGTGATAGGCAGAGATGGGAGCAGGGCAGCACCTTCTGGAGTGAGATTGCCCGAAAAAAAAACAATCGGTCTATCCCACTCAACGAGGTCAGGCTAAACCCCAATATTTCCGCTTTTAAATATCCAATTTAGGTATAAGAGGTCGGTAACCAGGTGAACAGTAAGCAGAGGAATGTATTAGTCGGCAATCTGGAGGTAGGAGTATGGGTTTGATAGCAGGAACCCATGGTATAGTGCTCAGCTACAGTAATTAAGGCACAAAGCAGTTAGGAGTGTCCAGACTTGGCAGTTGCATATAAATAAACACCCTACATAACACTTTCAAAGTTCGAGGGAGATATTTTCATACTTAGTGTCTCTCCCTCGCAGATTAGCTTTCAGTACTGTGCTGGTCAGGGCCGTATTCCCGGTCGCTGGAGGGGGGGGGTAACCAAGAAGAGATATTGTAATAGGCACTCAAGAAACTTAGTAGGTGATACTGGAGGGAGATGGCTGTAGCATCCTTCACTAGGTTTGTAAGCATGTACCATAATGTTTTACCGGAGCCATGTTTATGTATGATGCAGACATTATTTCAACTGAGCCAGCAGGAAAAACCTACCCAGTGTCTAAGCATTAAAACATGTCCATAGTCATTACCACATACTGCAGCGGGAGGTGAAGTCAGAACCTAGGTTTTACAACCCCTCAAGAAAACTAGTTCCAGACCTATTGCCAGTATCCACAAAAAGGAAAACAAAATAAACATTGTATTAAAAAAAAAACACCTAACTAATGAGACACACTAAAACGGTCAACAATGTCCTCTTCTTTTAAGCTGAACTAATTTTTGGATCTATTTTGAGGAGGTATTCCTGGCTCGGGCTTCAGACTTTTCCTGATGATATCAAGGCTAAATTGATGGATGCTCCTTTGGATAATAAACATTTGTTTGGAGCTGCTGCAGAGGAGTTGAAGTCCCTGCAAGAAAAGGGCAATTTTTTTTCCTGTGCACACGTTTTAGAGGACTTATCCTAGTAAGCCTGCCTTTGTTTGTGGAGAGTCTCACCCTCCTCCAAAAGGTAAAATGGGTGATAGAAGGGCTTTTCCTGCTGAGGCTACCCAAACTCCTCCTCCTCAGAAGCCTCGTTTTTTCCCTGGCAAACCAGGTGCTGTCTGACTGTACTGTTCTTTTGAGTTGCATTTCTCTTTCTCTCTATCTTTCCCTGTCCCTTCGTATTTGGGTAAAGGTCAACCAAGATTCCTGGATTCTTAACATTATTTGCCAGGGTTATTGCATAGTTTGAAAATCTCTGCCCCCCCCCCCTTTGGGCATTTCTCAGCCTCCTTGGGAACAACTGCCCTTTTTTCCAGAGGTGCATCAGGGCCTGTTGGTTCAAGGAACAATTGAAGTTCCAGTTCCTCGAAGGGGAGATGGGGGGGTTTAGTCCACAATGTTCTTGGTCCCAAGAAGGAAGGCACCTGGAGACCAATTTTTGGATCTTTCTCAGCTAAACACCTTTTTGAAGGTCCCTTCTTTTCAGTTGCTATCCCTTCAAACCTTGTTTCCTCTGCTACTTCCTATGGCTTTTCTAGTTTCCCTGGAACTCGGGGGTGTTTATCTACGCATACCTATTCATCACCAAGGTTTCTCTGCTTCCTTGCACTTTCAGTTCTCTGCTTTGCCCTTTGGCCTCTCTACTGCCCCAAGGGTCTGCACCAAATGCCACACTCCTGTGTTTGCTTGCTTTCTTCTGGCTGTGGGAGTACAGGTCTTTCCCTATCTGGGTGACCTGTTTATTCAGGCCTCCTCTCAAGAGATCTTAAATCAGCACCTGCACTTTAAACCCCAATTTTGCAAGAGAGAAATGGTACTGTAAATTTCCAGAAGTCACTCCTGATTCCTTCTTGGGATCATGTTTTTCTGAGTTGCAGGATATGCACCGTTTCAATGCTGGCATCCTTGCCACATCCCAAGGCCTTGACTCATTGCTTTCTTCCACTCCATTCTTTCTCTGGCTTCAATCACAGCCAGAGACTTTCTGAGGGCAATGAGTTGCATATCTTCCACCATTCCTATGCTCCTACTAACTAAGCTCCACACAAGAAAGCTTCAGTGGTTTCTAAAGTCAGTTTGTCTTTAACATTCTCATCTTTTAGATTTTCTAGGCCCTCTACTTCCATGTCTCAAATTGTAACTTCAGTGTTGGATTCATCAGTTGTCCCTCAACCCAGGGCTTCTTTTCAACCTTCAGTCCCTTCTCGGGAGCTTTTCACATATGCCTTGGACATGGGTACTGGGCCTTTGGTCCCTTTGACAAAAGAAAGACCACATCAGTGTCAGAGATGAGAGCTTTTCTGCTGGCTCTTCAGTCTTTTCATTATTTTTTTTTTCTTCAAGGGCCTCTCAAGATTCTCTCAAAAAATGCCACAGTGATGTGGTATGTCAACAAGTGGGGGGACAAGATCTTATCTCTTCCTTTACTGGTTAGCCCATCAGGTTTGGGACCTGGCTGTCCAGCATCAGGTGACCCTTCAGGCAGATGTTCTTCATGTTTCACTGCTGCAGTCATTACATTTGGGTAATCTGCTAGCAGGTTGCCCTCATTCGGCCTGAATTCCAAAGTCTTGGGTCCTGCGTCGGTTGCTGTCTCCTCTTCAATGACGTCAGGTTGCCAGGCGTATAAAACATGCAGCCGATGCCATTTTCTGTAGTCTTTCTTGCCGTGGGGTAGCAGAAGCCGTTCACAAGTGCCGGTCGGCAGACTCCTGAGATTTTTGTGTTCGAGTTTCATATCTGAAGTCTTCTATAAAGCCAAGTACCCCGTTGGGGAAACTTGTTTTCTTGCTCCAGACCAATGTCAGAAAAAGTTAATAATTGTATTTCTTGTGGGAAGCAAATACCTCATAAGGACTTTCATTCTTACTGTATTCCTTGCCTAGGCCCTGACCATAACGTCTCAGGTTGTCGGTTTTGTGCTAGATTTAACCAACGCACTATTAAGCGTCGATATGACTTTGCATTAAGAAAAAAATCCAGAACACACCCGTGGAGACAATAATTCAACTGCAGCAAGGTAATGGTAACAAGCAGGTTTAATACCAACACGAATCCTTCACAGAACAACTTGATGACAAGCGCTTTCGCCTGGACAATTCCAGGCTTTTTCAAGTCAGAGCAAAAACTAATTGCATTCCTTTGCGTTGCTTATGCGCCATATGCTATGCAGCTTTGTTAGTTAGAATTAGTTAGTTAGAATATTAATTTATTTACTTAATGCTGTCATCATCGAAGTAAAGTGTTTGACTGTCAACATCACTCGAGTGTTCTATCAGAACTGGTTTATTTTTGTTTATGGTTGGTGTCTTGCAGTTCCTGGTTTTGTGTTTTTGAAGTGTACAGAAAAGACACCCAAGGGCAGGTCCCTATTACTCAGAATGTAACAGTTGTGGAAGGTGGAGTGGCAAATCTGACATGCAGAGTAGAGCAGAATGACGATACCTCCATCCAGTGGTCAAATCCAGCTCAGCAAACACTTTACTTAGATGATAAAAAGGGTAAAAAATGCACATATAAAAGAAAGAAGAAATAAATTGCAGTATTTTACTCCTCTGAACTATAAGGGAAGCTAGGTCCCTAACATATGCATGCTTGCCGAAAACAATTTTTAAGACTGTTTTGCATTGGAATGACAGCATTAAGTAAATAAATTAATATTCTAACTAACAAAGCTGCATGTAGCATGGCGCCTAAAACGCCTTAAAAGGAATGCAATTAGTTTTAGTTACTGGTTCTGATGAAATCTGCTTGTATTGCGGATGAAAGCGCTTAACCGGACTACCAGGCTTGGATATTTGTGTTTATTGTGAATTGAACTGTCAATAAATTTTTGGTGCTTTCCTCATTACCCGAGCGGAGGTTTCTTTGGACTTACAGCATTGGGAACATTTGGTTCGTATTTTGGACGTAGGTTTAATTATCCAGAAATGTCATCGGATAGCCGTCCGACTACTGGAGTTCACAAAAAACGCAAAGAAAAAGATAGATAACCGAGGCCCAAAACTGATGACGAAGCTTCTCCTAAGCCAGTCGTCTGTTCTCAGTGAGGCGCTTTCTCAGCCCCTGACGCCTGCTACTTTAGAGTCGCAAGCCGCTACTGACTCCCAAGTGGAGTCGGCTATGCCGCTGGAAACTCAAGGTATTGGAGCCTCGGACGCTATTCCTTCAGATGGGTCCGGAGCCGCTGAGCAGGCTTCTGAGGGTGTATTCAGACCTAAACCTCTATACAGTAACCGACTTTAAAGGCAACGACTAAAGCACCTTCAAAGGCAAAGAAGCAAACCCAAGAGACACGTGGACAGGCCTCCATGCCCAAAAAGCAGATGCTCAAAATGGCCGAAGACCATTCAGGGGTTCCCATCCCCCTCCTAATAAGAGGCCTAGGCAAGAGACTGACTATGAATTTTCAGATCAGGTTTCCATTTATTCTGATTCCTCTTCTGATTAGGAATATTGTCCCCCCCCCATGAGGATTCTGATGCTGAAGAATCTATACCTTCAGCTTCTCCTCCAGAGGACTATTCTTTTGGGGAAACCTTGCATAACATGAGGGAGCATTTCCACTGGGAGAGCCAAGATTTTTCAGAATCTAAAAAGAGGCTCAGGGATTTCCTGTTACTACCTCAACACAAGCCACTAGCCATCCCACCTGTGTTAAACATTGCAGATGATGTGTTTTCGGAGTCTAGTCTTACCCCTGACTCCTTACCTCCAGCTCCTGTTAAGCCCGACAGATTTTACAGGGTTCCTGAGTCTCATAAATTCCTTTTTAAAAACCCTGCTGCAGACCCAGAAACTATTTCTCAGGGTCCGAAAGGTGTTAAGGCATCCGCTGCAAAAAAACCCTACCCCCTCTTGACAGAGATTCTAGGGCACTGGATAGATGGGGAAAAAAGGTTTACGGATATGCTACCTTGGCTATAAAGGCCTTAAACTGTTAGTTTCATATGCTCAAATATCAGCAACAAGTCATGGCATTGCTTAAACAGAAAATGTTGTTAAACTCTGAATGTGCAGAAAACAAGGAAATGCAGGATTTATTGCATGCAGCTGAACAAGTTGGAAAGCATACTTTGCAATGTGGTTTTGATTCTTTAGAGGCCTCCTGCAGTGCTGCAGTTATGGGTTCTGTTATTAGGAGGCATGCTTGGTTAAAGGAACAAAATCTGCCTGATCATGTTGAAGTTAAATTATTAGATGCACCTTTACAGCATGATACTTTGTTTGGTGTTAAGGCAGAAGAGATGTTAAAGAAAATGGAGGACAAAGCTAAATCTATGCAAACGGTCAAAGATTTTTTACAAGTACAGCCACCTAGGTTTAGTAGACACTGGCCAACAAAGAATTGGTCCTTTCCTGTGTCAGGCAGACCTCAAAGGGGCAGACCCAGACGCCCGAGAGGCAGATCCCAGGCGCAAGGTTCATTCCGCTCAAAACAATGGGGGGCTTCTACCTCCAAAGTTGGAGAAGACAAATCACAACCATTCTGGAAACAGTCCCAATGACTTCCTCCTGCCTGCACCAAGCACTTATCTCCTGGCAGCCCCCTTAGGGGGAAAATTAGCATTTTTTTTCTCAAAATTGGCACATTATAACCCAGGAAAAGTGGGTCTTAAATATCGTGTCACAAGGCTACAAGTTCCATTTCCATACCCTGCCAAAGGCAAATGGCTGGCCAGATCTGCCAAAAAAAAATCAATGGGCAGAGGCACAAAAACAAGTCTCATCCCTCATGAATGTGGGGGCCATTCAACTAGTACCAGAGCAAGAGCAGGGACAAGGATTTTACTCAAGACTGTTCTTGGTACCCAGAAAGGACAAGGTCTGGAGGCCAATACTGGACCTTTCTATTTTGAACACATTCCTGGATATACCAAAATTCAAGATGTTGACTTTGCAGCAGCTTCTGCCCATGCTGGGCAAGAACGCTTTGCTTGTGACTTTAGACCTGAAAGAGGCATACCTGCATGTCTCAATCAGACAAATATGCAGAAGATACCTCAGATTCAAGACTGGCTCAATGCATTACGAATTCTCTGCACTGCCCTTTGGCTTATCTACTGCGCCCATGGTCTTTACAAAGTGCCTGGCACCAGTAATTGCATTCTGCAGACAGAGGAATACAAATCTATCCATACTTGCATGACTGTCTAATTCAAGCAGAGAACAAGGACATTCTTCTATAGCATCTGGCGTTTGTGAAAAGACTTCTAACATGCCTAGGGTACACAGTCAAAGAAAAGAAATCAAAACTAGTACCCTCTCAAGAGATAATATTCCTGGGTGCAAGCTTAAATACAACTGCCCAAATGGTTTATCTCACGCCAGACAAACAAAGGCAACTGACTACCTATTTCAAAATGCTGGCAACAAAGGCCCAGCTATCTGCAAGAAAAATTCTGCAGGCTTTGGGCTTCATGGCATCCTGCATCCTACTAATTCCATATGCAATACTGCATATGAGGAAACTTCAGTGGTACCTAAAAAGTGTTTGGACTCAACATTGCCACAGCCTGGAAACTGATTACTCTCATTCCCTGCCTGCAACAGGAGTTTCGATGGTGGGCAACGGCTTGTCACCAAAACAAGGGACAGCCATTCACATTACCCCAGCCAGGCAAACACTAACAGTAGATGCATCAGATTATGCCTTGGGGGGCCCACATGGCCGGAAGATGCATTCAGGGCACATGGACCTCAAACCAAATGCATCTACATATCAATCCAAAAGAGATGCTAGCAGTTCAAAATGCCCTGACAGCCTTCAAGGACCTACTTCATCCAGGACAACTACTGATAAAGACAGACAACACCACGGTCATGTGGTATATAAACAAGCAGGGGGGCACTCATTCTTACCCTCTTTGCAGACTAGCCATGACTTTGTGGGACACAGCATTGACTTACCAAGTACACATGCAGGCACAATTCCTGCCAGGAAGGAAAAATACTTTGGCAGACGATAAGCAGAAACCTCATGGATCCCCACGAGTGGCACCTGGATCCACAAGTCTTCAGCATGAGAACAAGGAAATGGGGATGCCCAGACATAGATCTGTTTGCCTCCCCTCACAACTACCAACTAAAAAGATTCTGCACAAGGATTTATCACAGACAAGCATGGAAAGTGGACACCCTATCAGTATATGCATTTCCCCCTCTGCCTCTCCTCCCCAAGGTACTCCTAAAGGTCAGACAGGAGAAGCTAAGGATGATACTAATTGTCCCAGACTGGCCTGCCAGTACTGGTATCCAGTACTAAGGAGCTTGTCTTTATGCCTAGCTTGGACCTTACCTCAGATACCTCATCAACTGTCCCAGCGAAACAATCAGATCCTGCACAGTCAACTCAGGACTTTAAACCTGGCAGCATGGCGGATAGTGTAGTCATACAAAACACACCTCTCAGTAAAGCTGTGATGGATGTCATTTTGGTGGCCAGAAGGCCCAGTACTAGAAAATCTTATGCTGGAAAATGGAAGAGATTTTGTGCTTGGAACTAGGCACAAGGAACTGATAAAGCTGTGCCAAATATTCCTCAGATTTTGCCATACTTAACTGAGATGCTGGACAAAGGTCTATCTTTTTCATCTATTAAAATTCACGCCTCTGCCATTTTGGCTCATTACAATACAGAGCCACCAATCTTTTCTCATCCCTTACTAAAACAGTACCTCAGAGGAGCCAGAAACTTAAGGCCTCCAAGAAGATCACCAATGCCTGCATGGGACCTCAACTATGTCTTGGAAAAACTCACCCTGCCTCCTTTTGAGCTAGCTGCTATGGCTGATATAAAGTTTTTATCTTGGAAAACAGCTCTGCTCCTAGCAATAACTTCTGCAAGACGAGTTTCAGAGCTTCAGGCACTCATGGCTGTGGAACCTTTTATCATTTTTTATCCGGACAGGGTCTCTCTGAGGACAAACCCAACATTTATGCCTAAGGTGGTGTCCAGTGTGGCTCTTAACCAAACTATTCATCTGCCAACTTTTTATCCAAATCCACAGAACAAGGGGGAGAGAATTCTGCATTCTTTGGACGTACACAGACAGCTTAGATTCTACTTGACAGAACCAAAGTTTTCCGAAGCACAGAACAATTACTAGTGGCATATGCTGCAGGATCACAAGGAAAGGCTATCTCAAAGCAGACTATTTCAAAGTGGATAGGCCAGTGCATTCGTTTTCGCTACTTACACCATGGCAAGCCAGTGCCTAAGGACATTAGGCCACATTCAGCCAGAGCTGCAGCCACTTCAGCAGCCTTTCTCAGGGGAGTACCAACCAAGGACATTTTAGAGGCTGCTACTTGGAGCTCAGTGCACACCTTTACCAAGCACTATCATCTGACACTCTACTCTAAATCCAGGGCAGGCTTTGCCACTGCAGTTCTGCAGGGCCTCATAGCCGCTCCTAATGCTGTTTCGCTCCAGCCCCCCATCCATAGCTTTGGGACTCTACCCAAATGTAATGACTGCAGCAGTGAAACACGAAGAACATAGTACAGTTGTGTACACTTGCCATAAATGTAGATGTTCGAGTGTATTCACTGTTGCAGTCCAGGTTACCCACCCACCATCCCCCTTTCTTCTAATAGAACCTATGTGGTGTATTTGCTTGTAGATGAAGGTAAAGTTTATATTGGTGCATGTATTTATATGTATATAAATTTTGGCTACCCTTTTAGGGGGCACCTGACATCTGGGGCAAGAAAAACTAAAGAAAATGGCGTCGACTGCATGTTTTATACCCTTGGCGACCTGATGTCATGGAAGAGGAGACCGCAACCAACGCACAACCCAAGACTTTGGAATTCAGGCCGACTGAGGGCAACCTGCCAGCAGATTACCCAAATGTAATGACTGCAACAGTGAATACACTCGGACATCTACATTTATGGTAAGTGTACACAACTGTACTTTCTGATTCCCTTAGATCAGAACATAGTGGCAGATTCTCTGATCAGGTCCATAATGCTATCCCAAGAGTGGGTGCTTCACAGAGATGTTTCTCGACATTTCCCACAAGTGGGGTTCTCCTCAATTAGATCTATTTGCCTTCCCTTTGAAAAACTACCTCTGTTTTGTGCCAGAGTCTCATGCCCTCTGACCTGGAGAGTGGACACCCTGTCTTTCTTGGAAGGGGGTGTTTCTTTATGCCTTCCCTCCCCTTCTCATTCCGAAAGTCCTATTCAAGATAAAACAGGATGTTTCCAAAATCTTGCTGGTGAGAACCTTATGGCCCAGACTGCATTGGTTCCCTCTTCCGCATCTTGGCAACGGCAGTCATCAAAAGTTACCTCACAGGGTCGACCTACTCACCTAAGATAAGGGATTTCTCATCCAGCCTCATCTGTCCACTGTTCAACTAACATTGTGGGTAACAGAGTTTTAATCCCCTAGGAGGCCAGGAAACCTGCTACTATGAAATCTTATCCAAATGGAAGAGGCTTTCTGTTTGTCTTTCTTGTAACCTGGATCCACTTACTGTGGGTGTTACTTTGTTTCTCTCATTTGTGTGAATTGCTCAACGCTGGGTTGGCATATTCCTCTGTTAAGGCCCACATGTTGGCTGTCTCTGCTTGTCTGCATTTGTCCTCAAAGCTAGTGGCTAAAGTGCGGGTATGACCCTGGCCCTGAGTAGCATCTTGCCATCACCCAGAATGATACCACAGTACAAGGGCAAAATGATTGACTTCAACAATTGGCTAAGCTTCTGGTGTCCTTCTAAAGGAATCCAGTATCTGTCTGCCTGGGATGACATGATTGACAAGCCACGATGCTTTGCCAGAGATGGCCTGCACCTGTCGCCCCTGGGATTCCGGATACTGGCTAAGGCTCTAGCCACCCCTATAGTGCCTTTTTTAGGCAAGGTTCAAATGACAAATTCACCACCCTAACAGGTACAGGCAAGAAGAATCTGAGGGTATTGCTGCTCAGTGCTAGAAGTCTAAACCTCAAAATGCACTCTGTCAAGACACTCCTTAAAATGGAGAACATAGACATCTGTGCAGTGACAGAGACCTGGTTCAAGGCTCCAGGGAGTACCCCTGCATTGCCAGGCTATAATTCATACCACATCTTTCGGCCACCTAACCTGGACTGAAACACTAAACGCGGAGGCGTGTCCATATTCATTAAGGATATCCACACCTCCAGGCCAGTTTCTCAGCATAATGCATCCAAGATTATTCAAGTGCAACTAACTCTGGGCAAGACCGCAATCCAATTGTAGCTTGCCACAGATCCCCCACCATGCCCCAGGATTCCCACTCCTCATTTCTTAATACACTGGAAAATATTAGGGTACAACCTAACACCCTAATAATGGGTGATTTCAACTACCCTACCATTAACTGGGAAAACTACTCCTGTACCAACTCTTGTGCTCAACGTTTTCTGGAATTCATAAATTCCCAATGCCATGGATCAATTATCCACACCCCCACCAGAGGCAGCACTATCCTAGACCTGGTTATTACCAACATGGGCAACCGGTGCTCCACGCCAGAGGTCAATTCCTCGTTGGTCAGATCCGACCATAAGCTAATCACCCTAGACATCCACATCCCTCCCCCACCCCCCATTAGGGAAACAAAAATTTATCCAAAGCCAACTTCACGCTTCTTAAGATAGAAGTGGCAAACTTCACGACACCCATGCTGACGGACAATAGAGGTACGACTGCTGAATCCTACACAAATTCCCTTTATAAGCACTTACACGATTGCATGGATCGTGCAATCCCTAACAGAACCAAAATGCTATTCTTCAAAAAAAGGAAGCCAATCTGGTGGTCCCCTGCCATAAACAAACTCTACAACAGAAGAAAGAAACTGTTGTAAAAGAGTAAAATCCCATGATTGGAGAAACTCCCTGGTCAGCTTCAGTAAGAAGCTGAGATCCCTCATAAAATCCTCCAAAGCTAGTTATGAAAACAAAATCGCCACTGACTCTAAAGACAACCACAAAGCATTCTATAGCTATGTCAAGAATCTCAATGGCAACACTTGGATCTGCTCTGAGTTACAGCACAATGGCACTAAATATACAGAACCAACAGATATTGCCGACATCCTGGCAGATAGGTTCAGTGCTAACCTTACCCCTCTGTCATCCCCTAAAGGGCCCATCTCTATACCAGAAGAATGCAAAGTTCCTGCAATCACGGCTGCACAGGTAAAAAACACACTATCCAAAGCCAAGAACACAGCATCCATGGGACCTGACGACATCCCAGGCTGTGTTCTACATGAACTACAGAACGAACTGGCACCCCACCTAAGTACCATGTTCAATCATAGCCTCACCTCAGGCTATGTGCCCACTGAATGGTGCACAGCGACAGTTATCCCACTCCACAAAGGGTGAGCCACCACAGACCCCGGAAACTACCGCCCCGTTAGCCAAACGAGCCTGGTCTGCAAGGCTATGGAGCGTATCATCATGGAACTTATAAACAATTACATTATCTCCAAACTCAGGACCCCACCCAGTTCGGGTTTGAAAAAGGCAGATCATGTCTCCTAAACCTGATAGACTTCTTTGAAGCAGTCACCAAAGCTGTAGATGAGGGTAAGGTGGTTCACACAGCCTATCTAGATCTTGCCAAGGCTTTTGACACCATCCCCCACTCTGGAATTATAGATAAACTCACTAAACTAGGTATAAATCCCTGTGTCACAAGATGGGTTGCCAACTGGCTCACTGACAGAACCCACACTGTGAAAGTAGCAGACTCCAAATCCAGCTTCAGACCAGTGACAAGTGGAGTACCACAGGGTTCAGTCCTGGGTCCTCTCCTGTTTGATATCTACTTCTCTGAAGTACAGGCCAACACAGAAGGTCTTTGGCTAACGAAGTTCGCAGATGACTACAAACTAGGAGCCATAATCAAAACTCCAAAAGATGTGGACATCCTACAAAAGGGCCTTGCTGAGACAGATGCCTGGTGTCAAAGCCATGGCCTCAAGCTCCATGCCAAAAAGTGCATTGTCATTCATTCCTTTTGGTAAAAACTCAGTACCCATGAACTACCACATAGGTGGTAGTCTACTTAACACCGAAAGTGTGATAAGAGACCTTGGGACACAGGTGGACAGTAGTCTCTCCTTTGATAATCACATCGCCACAGTAGTCAGGAAATCCTTCTATGTGCCACACCTCATCACAAAAGGTTTCTCATCCAGGAAAAAAGAGGTCATTGTTTCCCTCTACTCATCACTCATTAGAGCCATTATAGAGTACAATGCCCCTTTTGGTATGTACCTCATAAGACATCTACAACAACTGGAAAGGCCACAGAAATACCTCACAAAGAGGATTACCGACCTCAAAGAGGTGCCCTATGCAGACTGTCTCAAAAAACTGCAGCTTTACTCCGTTGCATATCGCCTATTCAGAGGTGATCTCTGCCTAACACACAAAGCTATGTCAAACCCAGAGCTTTTAGACATGCTCCACCTAAAGAAATCCCAATCCCTATGAGCTACACGCTCTAGGGGCCTAAACCTCGTCACCACAATAAACAGAACATGCTGGAGGGATATATTCCTGTCCCAGAGACTTCCCATACTCTGGAACAAACTACCTGTCTATATCAAACAAAGCTCCTCATTAGCACTGTTCAAGAAAAATCTAGATGATTGGATGGGAGATAGGAAATTCACCCCTAAGATCACTTCTGTGGCTCTGCTCGACGGTGGCACAGGAAAATAATTTTCTTGGGTTGTGAAAGCCAGGGTACCTTTGGCTAGGCGTATATAGGCCCTAGGGCCAATAGCCTAGTACCTACCTATGAACCTATGTTTCTTAAAGGTGTCCTTCACATTAGGCTTCCTGGTAAGCCTGTCCCTCCTTCCTGGGATCTTTAATTTTGTTTTAGAAAAATTAACTCTGGCTTCTTTTGTCTGCTTCTTCAGCTTCCTTAGAGCATTATTTTTGGAAGTCTTTTTTTTTTTTTCTTTTGGCCCTTACTTCTGCCAGACTGTTTTCTGAGCTGCAAGCACTTATGGCTGTTGCTTTTTTTTTAGTTTTCCATAAGGACAGAGTGCCTCTTCATACTAATCCTTTTATGCCCAAGGTGGTTAATGAGTTGTCTTAATCAGTCTATTAATTTGCCCACTTTTTCTCTTCCCTGCAGTCTGCTAGTGAGAAGATTTTGCACACCTTGTATTCGCACAGACAACTCTATTTGGATAAGACCAAAGCTTTTCATAAATCTGAACAGCTTTTTGTTTTTCATCCTAGGTCTTTAGGTTTGGCTGTTTCTAAGTCATTTCCTCATGGGTATCTAAAGCCATTTCTTTTTGCTATTCTTTTCATGAGAAGAGCCTTCCTTCTGCTAAGGCTCATTCCACTAGGACTTTAGATTCTTCTGATGCCTTTTAAGTGTTCAGATACTAATTCTATTTTTGAGGCAGCAGCCTGGGCTTCTGTGCATGCCCTTACTAAGCACTGTAAGTTGGATGTGATTTCTAGGGCCAGAGATGGTTTTGCCAGGGCCATTCTCCATGGTTTTCTAGAGGGCTCTGCTGGTCCTTCCTCCTCTGTCTTCTTCCTGAACTTTTGCATTCTCCCTATTATAAAGAGTACTGCAACAGTGATATGGAAGGACATATAGTACACTTGTGTAAAATCTTACCATAACAGTAGATGTCCTCTTCACTTTTGCAGTATTCACTCTCTCCCTCCTACCCTGGTCCTTTTTCCTTCTGAATGCGCTTTATCATCTGCTTTTATCTTTGGACTGTTTTTAGTGGGGATTTTCAGTTCTGAGGGTGGTACATCTGGATGTCACTTTTATGCCTAGTGCTGTGCATGGGGAGCATACGTGTGGCATTCTTCGTACCCATTACAACCAAAAGGCTTTGGTATACTGGGCGGATGTTGGGCTGCCCTTGGCAGAGGATCCTTATCATAAATAGTACATAAATAGTACTGCAACAGTGAAGAGAAGTAAATCTGATGTTATGGTAAGATTTTACACAATTGTATTCTCCTGTTTTAATGGGGGGGGGGGGGGGGATTTATAATTGGCAGCCCTGTAAGTAGTAAACCTGTAAGTGAGTTTATGGTCAAGATATGTCACACTTATTTCCTTTTGTTCCCAAGGTGTAGCAGTCTTTATCTATGGTTAGCAATTGTGTGGGATTGGCATCTTCACATTCGGGGGGGGGGGGGTTGGCACCACCTCGTAAAAACATCTTGATGTCATTGCAGCAAGATTTGAAATTCACTGTAACTGCTTGGCAGCCATATTTTAGTGTTTTTGAATATGGTTCATAGTTTAGTACTAAGCTAACTGCCCTTGCGAGCCATTTTAAGCCTAGCCAATTATCCCTTGTGAGACTCAAACCCTGCACCTTGTGCTTGTAAGGCAAACACCTTAGCCATTAAGTGGTGGATTTGAAATTGCAGGGCTTGCTTTTCTGAGAGGGCGCAGTGGACAGTGCTGAGGAAGAAAAGTCACCGTGAAGAACAAAATGGTTCTGCAGAAGGGGGGTGAGCTTTCATGGTGTATTGCATGTGCAGCATTCATGATGGCTTCCGTACTAACTACTGACATGTCTTCACTGTCAAGATGATCCTTCTCAAAACTATTTTGAAGCATTCTTCTGGTGATGGAAAATCTTAACAGTTCAGCATTTAATGTCAGAGCTGCTGATTTAACTGAAATTAGCCTTACACATTTTAATGTTACATTCTCAAATTTGTTAGTGACTGTTGAGTCATCCCATGAAAGTAATTTTGCAGTACTGTTAACCTATCCTCACTTTGAAAATTTTCTCATTCCTACATATGTTTTCATAGATTGAGGGGATTTGAATACAGCCTTTAGCTTGTTAAGAGGAGTGGACATTTTTCCTGTTGTATGTGCTGTGCCTGTTGCACTCTGTAACGTTTTACTCAGCATTCTTACAGGTGTGCCTTTTTTATCCAGTGACTGCTGTTGCTTTGTTGACAGTGGAATAACTTCTGAGACTACATTACTAGTGCTAGCACAAGACACAGAAACATGGTTTTTAACTCCCATGATAGTGCCTTGGATCTAGCTTGCATCATCTACTTTGTATGATGTAGTAACTGTCACATTTTTGCAAGAGCCTCTGTTTGCAGGTATATCTGAGCACTGACAGCTGTAAATGTCTCAAGTATTTTTTAATGTTTTGTCATAGAATGGTCTGCTAGCAATTCAAGAGAAAGTGGAGTAAATATTTTCTTACTGGGAACAGTGAGGCATGCACTGTGTTTTTCTGAAGTCTATCTACTAAGTGTCTGTCTTTGAATTTTTACAGCGTTTTCCCTGACTGTGTTAAAATATGTGCATCAATAGGGGTGAAAATATTTTCTTTCTCCTGCTGAGAAGAATGGTTTCTTGTATTACAGATGTCCATTTAACTTTCAGTAGTTTAGATTTGTAATATGCACTCATCAGGTCTGTCAAGTATGCTACGAGTAGAAAAATCAGATGCATAGTTTTCCTTTGTGGGGGGAAATTAACAGGTTTTCTGTTATACTTGGTAACTGCCAATGTTTTAATGAGGAAATGTGTCTTTGGTAGCAGCAAAATGTATTACAGCTTGATTAAGGGTGACAGTTTAAGAGAGCTAGGCAAGTAAAACTTTCCCAGGCTGCTTTGGTCCCTTTCCCTATTTTAGCACGCACTGTGATGTCCTTCTCTACAGATGTTCTTCATGTTTCACTGTTGCAGTCATTACATTTGGGTAATCTGCTGGCAGGTTGCCCTTAGTCGGCCTGAATTCCAAAGTCTTGGGTCCTGTGTCGGTTGCTGTCTCCTCTTCCATGACGTCAGGTCGTCAGGGGTATAAAACAAGCAGCCGACGCCATTTTCTTTAGTCTTTCTTGCCGTGCGGTGCCCGAAGCAGAAGCAGTTCGCAAGTGACGATTGGCCGACTCCTGAAATTTTTCGAGTTTCAGAACCAAAGTCTTCACTAAAGCCAAGTACCCCATTGGGGAAACTTTTTTCTTGCTCCATACTGATGTCAGAAAAAGTTAATAGTTGTATTACTTGTGGGAAGCAAATGCCTCATAAGGTTTTCCATTTATACTCTATTCCTTGCCTAGGCCCTTATCACAATGTGCCTGGCTGTTGGTTTTGTGCTAGATTTAACCAACGCACTATTAAGCATCTGTATATTTTTGCCTCAAAATATTTTGGAAACAGATTTAACTACCCTGAAATGTTGTCTGATAGCAATCCGACTACCAGAGTACACAAAAAAACGCAAAGAAAAGGACAGAGACAGACCGTCGAGGTCCAAAACCGACGATAAAGCTTCTCCTAAGCCAGTCGCCGGTTCGCCGGTACTCAGTGAGGTGCTTTCACAGCCCCTGATACCCGCTACTTTAGAGTCGCAGGCCCCTACCGAGACCCATGTGGAGTCTAGCACGCCACACGATACTCAAAGTATTGTACCCACGGATGTCTCTCCCTCGGATGGGTCCGGAGTTGCTGAGCAGGCACCGGCTTTTGAGGGTGTATTCAGGCCTCAACATTTTTATATAAAACTGACGACAGCTGCAAAACCAAAGACAAAAGCAACTTCTACAGCTAAAAAACTGACGCATGAGCCATGTGCACAGGCCGCTATGCCTAAAAAACATTTGATCAAAATGGCTGAAGACCATATTACCTTGATCAGGGGTTCCCAACCCCCTCCTGATAAGAGGCCTAGGCAAGACACTAATTATGTATCTTCAGATCAGGTTTCTGTTTCTTCTGATTCCTCTTCTGATCAGGAATTATCTATACCTCCCTATGAGGATTCTAATGCAGAGGAATCTGTCCCATCTGCATCACCTCCTGAGGATTATTCATTTGGAGAAACCTTGCATACTTTGAGGGAGCATTTTCACTGGGAGAGTCAAGATTTCTCAGAATCAAAAAAAGAGGCTCAGGGATTTCCTTCTCCCTCAGCACAGGCCTTTAGCCATACCCCCTGTTTTAGACATTGTGGATGATGTGTTTTCGGAGTCAAGCTAGACTCCTGACTCCTTATCTTCGGCTCCCAGCAAGCCTGACCGATATTACAGGGTCTCTGACACACAAATTTTTATTTAGAAACCCTGCTGCTGATCCTGAAACTATTTCACAGGGTCCAAGGGGAGTTGAGGCCTCAACAGCAAAAAATCCTACCCCCTCTGACAGAGATTCAAGGGCAGTGGATAGATGGGGAAAGAAGGTTTATACATCTGTAATCTTGGCAATTAAGGCCTTAAACTGCCAGTTTCATATGCTCAAGTATCAACAACATGTTATGGGATTGCTGAAACAGAAAATGATGATGATTTCAGAATGTGCAGAAAATAAAGAATTGCAGGAATTATTGCATGCAGCTGAACAAGTTGGAAAGCATACTTTGCAATGTAGTTTTGATTCCTTAGAGGCCTCCTGCAGGGCCGCAGTTACTGGATCTGTGATTAGGAGACATACCTGGCTAAAAGAGCAAAACTTGCCTAATCATGTTAAAGCTAAATTACTGGATGCACCTTTACAGCATGATACTCTGGTTTTAAGGCAGAAGAGGTTTTAAAGAAAATGGAAGACAAAGCTAAGTCTATGCAAACTGTAAAAGACTCCTTACAAGTGCAGCCACCAAGATTAAGTAGACACTGGCCTACAAACAATTGGTCCTTTCCTGTGTCCGACAGAGCTCAAAAGGGCAAATTCAGATGCCCTAAAGGTTCTAGATACCAGGCACAAGATTCTTACAGGTCAAAGCAATGGGGTGCTTCTACCTCCAAATCTGGAGGAGATAAAGCGCAACCCTACAGAAAACAGTCCCAATGACTTCCCTGTGCCTTCACCAAGCACTTACCTTTTGGCAGCACCCTTAGGGGGAAAATTTGCACTTTTTGCTCAAAATTGGCAGTTAATAACCCAAGACAAGTGGGTGCTAAACATAGTATTACAGGGATACAGATTCCATTTCCATACTTTGCCAATGGCAAGCGGTTGGCCGGATCTGCCAAAAAATCAATGGGCAGAGGCACAGAAAGTGGTTACGTCCCTCATGGATATGGGGGCTTTTCAGCCAGTACCAGAACAGGAAAAAGGACAAGGTTTTTACTCAAGACTGTTCTTGGTACCCAGAAAGGACAAGGCCTGGCGGCCAATACTGGATTTATCAATTTTGAACACATTCCTTGACATTCCAAAATTCAAAATGCTGACTTTGTAGCAGCTTCTGCCCATGCTGGGCAGGAATGCTTGGCTGGTGACATTAGACCTAAAAGAGGCATACCTGCATGTCCCAATAAGGGAATTGTGCAGAAGATACTTCCTTTTCAAGGCTGGCTTAATGCATTACCAATTCTCTGCGCTGCCCTTTGGCTTATCTACTGCGCCCAGGGTCTTTACAAAGTGCCTGGCACCAGTAATTGCTTTTTTGCAGACAAAGTAGTATACAAATATATCCTTACTTGGACGACTGTCTCATTCAAGCAGAGAACAAGGACATTCTTCTTCATCACCTGGTGTTTGTGAAAAGGCTTCTAACATGCCTAGGGTACACAATAAACGAAAGGAAATCGCAACTGGTACCCTCTCAAAAGATAACATTCCCGGGTGCAAGCTTGAATACAACTGCCCAGATGGTTTTCCTCAAGCCAGACAAAGGCAACGGACGACTTGCTTCAAACTGATGGCAACAAAAACCCAGTTATCTGCAAGACAAACTCTGCAAGCTTTGGGGTTCGTGGCATCCTGCATCCTACTGATTCCATATGCAAGACTGCATATGAGGAAACTTCAATGTTACCTAATAAGTTTATGGAGTCAATATTGTCACAGTCTGGAAACAATGATTCCTCTCATTCCCTGCCTGCAACAGGAGTTTCTATGGTGGGCAAAGGCATGTCACCAAAACATGGGACGGCCCTTCACTCTACTCCCTGCCAGCCAAACCTTAACAACAGACGCATCGCATTATGCATGGGAGGCCCACCTGGCGGGAAGATGAATTCAGGGCATATGGACCCCAAAACAAATGCATCTGCAGATCATCCAAAAAGAGATGTTAGCTGTTTAAAATGCCCTGACAGCCTTCAAGGATTTACTTCATCCAGGACAACTACTGATAAAGACAGACAACACCACGGTTATGTGGTATATAAACAAGCAGCAGGGCACGCACTCATACCCCTTTGCAGACTAGCCATGGCACTGTGGAACACAGCTTGACTTACCAAGTACATCTTCAAGCTCACTTCCTGCCAAGAAAACAAAATACTCTGACAGACGATGTAAGTAGAAACCTTATGGACCCTCACGAGTGGAAACTAGATCCACAAGTCTTCAGCATGATAACAAAGAAATGGGGGAGCCCGGACATAGGTCTGTTTGCCTCTCCTCAGAATTATCAATTGAAAAGATTCTGCACAAGGACTTATCACAGACGAGCATGGGAAGTGGACGCCCTATCCTTCAGTTGGAAAACCTATCAGTTTACACCTTTCCTCCTCTGCCTCTTCTTCCCAAGGTCCTACTAAAAGTCAAGACAAGAGAAACCAAAGATGATACTAATTGCCCCCGACTGGCCCCGCCACTACTGGTACTCATTCCTAAGGAACTTGTCCCAATACCCAGCTTGGACCCTACCTCAATCAGATCCTGCACAATCAGCTCCAGACACTGAACCCGGCAGCATGGCTGATAATGTAGTTATGCAAACAACACCTCTCACTCAAGCTGTGATGGATGTCATTTTGGAGCCAGAAGGCCTAGTACCAGAAAATCTTATGCTGATAAATGGAAGAGATTCTGTGCTTGGAATCGAGCACAAGGAACTGATGCAGCAGAACCAAATATTCCTCCGATATTACAATACTTGACTGAGATGCTTGATAAAGGCCTATCTTTCTCATCAATAAAAATCCATGCCTCTGCCATTTCAGCGCATTACAATGCAGAGCCACCAATCTTTTCTCATCCTTTATTAAAGCAGCATCTTAGAGGAGCCAAAAATGTAAGGCCTTCCAGAACATCACCAATACCTACATGGGACCTCAATTATGTGTTGGAAAAGCTCACCCTGCCTCCATTTGAACCAACTGCTACTGCAGATATAAAGTTCTTATCGTGGAAAACAGCTCTGCTCCTTGCAATTACTTTAGCATGAAGAGTCTCAGAGCTACAGGCCCTCATGGCTGTGGAGCCTTTAATCATATTTTACCCAGACAGGGTGTCTCTGAGGACCAATCCTTCATTTATGCCTAAGGTGGTTTCCAGTGTGGCTCTTAACCAAACTATTCATCTGCCAACCTTTTATCCAAATCCATAGAGCAAGGGGGAGAGAATTCTGCATTCCTTGGATGTACACAGACAACTAAGATTCTACTTGAGCAGGACAAAAGCTCTCAGAAAAACTGAGTAATTGCTAGTGACATATGCTGCAGGATCAGAAGGATAGGCTATTTCAAAGCAGACTATTTCACAAATTTCTGCTACTTACACCATGGCAAACCTGTGCCCAAGGGCATTAGGTCGCATTCCACCAGAGCTGCAGCTACATCAGCAGCCTTTCTCAGAGGGTACCAACCCAAGACATTCTAGAGGCTGCTACTTGGAGTTCGGTTCACACATTTACAAAGCATTATCGTTTGCCTCTACTCTAAGTCCAGGGCAGGCTTTGCCACTGCAGCTGTGCAGGGCCTTATAGCCGCCCCTAATGCTGTTTAGATCCAGCCCTCCCATCCATATCTTTGGGATTCTACCCAAATGTAATGACTGCAACAGTGAAACACAAAGAACTTAGTACAGTTGTGTACACTTACTATAAATGTAGATGTTAGAGTGTATTCACTGTTGCAGTCCAGGTTACCCGTCCTCCATCCCCCTTTCATTCTGGAGTTTATCTTTCTCTATCTTCTACAAACTATGTGGTGTATTTGCTTGTAGATGAAGGTAGAGTTTGTATTGATGTATGTATGTATATGTATGTATGTATGTGATATATATATATATATATATATATATATATATATATATATATATATATATATATATATATATATATACACACACACACACACACACACACACACACACACACACACACACACACACACACACACACACACACACACACACATTTTTTTTATTTTTTTTACTACCTTTTGGGGGGGCACCTGACATCTGGGGCAAGAAAAACTAAAGAAAATGGCATTGGCTGCTTGTTTTATATCCCTGACTACCTGAAGTAATGGAAGAGCAGACAGCAACCGACGCAGGACCCAAGACTTTTTGTACACTGACTGTCCACTTCATAAATACTTTCCCCTTTGGTTTATCTACTGCATCTGGGGATTCATAAAATGGGATGCACTAATTGCAGCCTGCCGAACCAGGGACATCCACATGTACCTGTACCTGGATGACTGCCTGATTCAAGCATCAATCCTAGAAGAGCTGCAGAAAACAGTAAATTTTACCTTTTAGCGGCTTCCAAAATTCAGTACTCTGAACCTGACAAATAAAGGCTGCTGTACACAAGTCTTATTCCTTTATCTTGTCTGGGTGTCATTCACCCAATGCCCTTTCTTCTTAAAGAGAAAAATAACTTCACATGTATATCCCAACAAGACAAATCATTGCAAGGGAGTATCTCAGTACAATGGATTATGAGACCTCCTCAAGCCTGATTTGTTCCTCTAATGAATACACATGAGGAGGAAACAGATGGTACCAGTATGCCTAGACTTTTTCTTATAACATCCCATCCTTGTCCTGTTGTCTTAACAAAAAAAGAGCTGTTGTGGTGAATATAACAGATACACATCAGTCAGGGTTCTTGGTTAGGCTGGTTTCAGGTACACATAAGACACCTTCGACTCTGTCTGGGCAGCACACTCTGAGGACCTAAAGATCCTTAGAGTTGGGGACACAAAAGAAGCCACATTGTTAAAAGAAAATAATTATAATGATAATGGCCATCAAGGATGTTGCCACATTTGGAAACTAGAGATCCTCCACATCCTTATGACATCACAGTGGTATGGTACCTCAATATTGGGGGAGAGGGTTCTCTGTCTTATTTCTTTGGAGGTAAGGATTCTAGCCCAGAAGTTAGAAGTAAACTGCAGGGCAGTGGTAGCTTCTTTGAATGGATTCTGGACAGAAATTGCCTTTCTGAATCTGGTGGGGGTATGCCAGTAGTAGACCTTTTGTTCTTTTTAAAGTAAACATTTTTATTAACTTATCACTTATGACATAGACAGTCATGCATTTATGTAAATAAAAACATATTGATATAATTCCCAGTTGTAAGCATTTTATATCACAAACCATATTGACATAACTTTAGTTACAAACATTCTATATCACTTATCTACCCAATCATTGTCCGTCAAACATTATATAACTCATTGAAGTCCTGCCTTCTTTTAAACCTCATTCCTCCGCTATATGTATTGTTCACACAGTTGACATATATTTTTTATTCAGGAGGTGTCCGAAAAATTACCACCGGGATAACTGGCTTGTGGTGGCCAAGCGTACATAGCAACGTCACTTTTTGATCCTTCGATGTCAGCTCTTTCTATCATTGTACTAAGTATTGTAATTGCACTCTTGTTGTATACAATAACACTACCAGCCACTGCTGTAAGAACTGTCTTCTAGAAGCATTGTTCTACATGATTGTTGGTCTTGTCTCCCAGTTGACAAATTTATCCTGTTCTAGTCTTTTTACCGTTATGAATGTTACTGTTTTTTTTTCTTCATTGTATTTCACAATTGTCTTTCTACTAGCAAAATAGTTTACTAACAATGGAGCTTTTCTCCCTGGGCCACCGCTGAAAAAGGGTTTTATGCCCAGTCGGACTCTCCTGGTAAACAAATGTAAAATAAATAATAAATAAAAATTGTGAAGCAGAATTCACCAGGCGTTGGATTGTTCACCCACTTATATGGAATGTGAGCTGGGGTTAGACCGTTTGTGAGACAGGTCAGTTTTACTCTACCGATGTGTTGTTGCATTAGTAATCCTGCTTCGTCCAAGAAACAGCAGGTTTAGACATTTAATGTATTTTGTTTTCTATGTAATTTGCTCCTACCATTTTCTAAAGATTCCAATTATTTTATTCCTGTTACTGTATTCACTACTCATAGTACAGTTAGTTAAGACTTTGATTTCCATTTTCTAGTGATTGCCTTTTTTGGCAGCCACCATAATTAGACTCGGCAAGGCCTTACCCATGTCTAGGTAATTCCAGTTCTGTATCATAGCTCAGGAAAATAATTTCCCTAGTTAACCAATTTGCTCTGGCAGTATCTGCGACAGTGCAGTCTGCAGGGAATTGTCTGCCAAGTCGCTACACTTTCAGAAAATGTTACCAGTTACCTCTTTCTTCTCTTCACATCTCCAACATTTGCTGTATATTTGAGGAAAAATTTCTCTGGAGTCTACTTTGGGTATAAAATGGTTATGTAAGCATTTCCATGGACAAATCCTAAATCATGTAGATTTTGTTGCATATTTGGGAGACATACATATATCCTCCCATTATTTCTTTGTGAATTGATTATCCAGTATCTCTTGCCAATCTTTTCTAACCTCCTCTGATTCTTATGGTTATCCTGTAGTGTTTTATATGCTCTACAAATTATTCCTTTTTTAATAGCAAATTCTGTTTAAAAAATTATACTAAAAACTCTACCAGTGCTGGTCCTTCATTTAGGACCCCCCTACTTTTTTTTTGCCTGTACTCTGCCTTCCCTATCAGGGATTAATATCCATCTCTAACCTGCAGTCCAAATAAATTTTTGGCATCTTCCCATTCTTTTACCTTTCCCTGTCTTATTTGCTCCCAGTACCTCAGTTTCCTTGCCAGTTTTCTCCCATCAGTTCCAGCCCCCTCCTGTCTATTATCTGTATCCCTGATTGCAGTCAACCCTATCGGCAGAATCTTCTTTCTCCATTCCCATGTTGGCTTAGTTCTTAGAATACTGTATGCTACTTTATGAATATAATTTTCTGTATGATTTATTGTTCATAAAGATCTGTATCCAAAATCCCAGTCTCTCCTTGTTTTTTGAGCACCCCATTTCATCATCATCTCTTTCCACTTTGAATTATAGTTTTCTGCTTGTGCTATGTATAAGAGCCTTAACTGTACTGCTCTGAAGTACCCCATTCAAATAGGGTAATCCCAATCCACCCTTTTTTTTCTGGAAGAATCAGATTATCCCACTAAACTCTTGCCGTCCTTCCCTCCCAGAAAACATCCTTCAGTTCTTTATTAATTGCTATCCACAATTTCTCTGGTTGATAAAATATGCCTGACCTGTGTATAAGACTATAGGGACTAAAACATTTAAACTGCTTCCGGTTTCTCAGTTTTTATTATCTTTTGTTAAGTCTCTTCCCACATATCCTTAGTTACCACATTGGAATATTTTTTAATCTATATTCCTAAATACTTCATTTTATCATGTCCCCATAAATATGGGTATTGCTGAACAAATTCGTGTGTGGCTATATAATTTACCACTATTGCCTTTGATTTATCTTTACTAATTTTGTATCCTGAAAAGATTTGAAACCGTCTCAAATGTTCCACAACACGGAAATGTCCTTTTCTTGTTTTGTCGGGTGCAAAATATCATTTGCAAATAGAGCCATCTTTTCTTGACCAACCATACCAACTACATCTTTGAATTTGAGTCCCTTATTTTCTTTGCCAAAAGTTCTGAAATGTAATTCAAATAGCAAAGGGGAGAGAGGACACTCTTGCCTGTTTCCTCTGCTCAAGCAAAAATTATCAGGGAGGACCACACCCACTTTAATTTTCCCCTCCGATCTCACATTTATCCTCCTAATCAGCCTTATAATTTTATCAGGGAATGCAAATGCTTCCATTGCCCTGCTCACAAAGTCCCAGCTTACTCTGTCAAATGCTTTCTCTGTATCAAGACCCACCAACAGTGGTATTTTCTTACATTCTGCTTCCCTCTGGATCATGAGTGTTCTGTTAATGTTGTCAAATGTTTGTCTCCCCTCCATAAAACTACATTGATCAATATCTATCAGTTTTGGCACCACTTTGCCATTCTTTTAGCCATTATAAGCATAAACACTTTATAATCATGGTTTAGTATTGAAATGGGCCTGTCTGAAGCTGGATCTGATGGATCTTTACCCTCTTTAGGTATAACAACTGCCACCATTTTCTTACAGGATGTTGGTACTTCTTCTCCTCTTAAAATAGTGTTAAACAAAACCTTTCAGATCTTTATCATTTTTTCCCTCCTAGCTTTCAGACTTCCACAGCAATATCGTCTATTCTTGGGGACTTTCCTGTTGATTTCATTATAAATCACCATTTTTATCTCCGTTCTTGTTATTCTGTTAGTAATTGAGCATCATCTACCTCTACCCTTGGCATATTTAATTCTTCTGTAAGTATTTCCCTTTGTGCATTTTCTTGATTTCCATATTTCTTTGCTTTATACAGACTTATAGAATTTCTGAAATATTCCTAATAACTCTACAGGATCTCTTGTTACCTTCCTTGTTGTTATTAGCTGCTATAAGCTGCGACAGCCCTTTCTACTTTTTTTGCTAGAGTCGTTGTGCTAAAAGCTTTTGTGCTCGAGAGTTACTAGGAGAAAAAAAGTTGCTTAACAACAATCTGTCTCAGCTTAGACATATTATCAAGATAATCCCATATTTTCTATTTAGCACCCTGCAGTTGCTCCTCTTGTTCTGAGACCCCCCCTCCCCATTCTGCAATACTTTAACATTTGGCAGCCCTCTATACAATTGTTATTTATTAACCATATCCCCCCCTTTTATTTCCACTCTATGTTAACCTCCACTTTAATGTTGTTATCCCCACTCCCTATCTATATTTTCAGAAGAAATTTCCATAGTCTCTTATAGCTCCTAGATAATTTCCAGTACCCATTCCTTGAATTCCTCACTTTTCAATAGGTGAGAAATTGCCAGTGTCTCATTTTTATTTCATTACCCTTTGTTTTTATTTTAGTTACTGGCTCGTGATTTGAAATGGTTATTGGATGGATACCTATCAAGACCTTAAATTAAATGCACATGCTCCTGTGAAATGTAAATTCTGTCTAGCTTTGCTCAGTTTTTTATCATTGGGAATAATATGTTCACTTTGAACTCCTAATACTGAATTCACATCTTCCATACCAAATATTTTCATAAATTTCTTCTTAAGCCTGTTGTCCTTTATACTTCCCTTCTTGGCCCTCCAGACACACCTTCAGTGCTGCAAATCAAATTCCCTTCCCCACCTGTAAGTAATATCCCTTGCTGAAAGCTGATTTATTTTTCTCAGAATTTTCTTAAGCTGCTTTATAGCATGTTTTAGGTGGGATATAAATACATGCCAGTGTAATAATTCTCCCTTGCCAGTAGCCATTTAGTCCTGCAAATCTACCGTTATCTTTTTTTTTTAATCTTCTTCTATCACTGTCAAAGCTCCTGTTGCAGTTTAATATAATAACTCTTTCCTTTTTTTCGTAGGTGTTCTGCTGAATAACTATTCTGAAAACCTTTCTTTATCAAATTTACATGTTCACTTCCTTCCAAGTGAGTCTCCTGAAGCATAGCTGTTTGCACTCTACATTTTTTTAATATAGTTCACTACTCTTTTTTTCTTTCTGTATGTATCTGAGACCATTGACGTTTTAAAGATGTTACAGAAAGCATCATATTAAAAAGTTGTTGTACCCAACTTTTATGTGTAACTGCTTTTTGTTAAATTTCTAGTTCCATCTTTTGTATTACATGCATACAGTGTTTGGCTGGTTGTACTTTAATACAGTTGTTTCTTGTCATACACATTTGAGCCTATGCCACATTGCAAAACTTTTTGTTTTATTGAAATTCCTCAAAAAACCCACACCCCAGTACCCCCTAAAACCTATTAGCCTAATACCAACACACACTTCAAATATTGAAGTTTTACCCTCCTAATAGGAACAGATGTTCCAAGCTGACAGCCACAGTGACAGTCTTGGGTTAACCTAAAAGAAAGGTTATGCATGTTAAGACCCATGGTGCAGCCTGTGCTTCTACCAAGTAGTATCTGGTTTTGTCTTTCCTTTATAGCTCTCCCAGCTGGAAAAATGAATGCTTTCAGAGAACATGATCTCCTAGCCAATTTCCATGGAGACATGAGAACCAGATACAGAATTGCTAATAACCATACATTTCCTAGAAAAGGTCATGTAATAATGAATATTCTTTTTCATTTACTTGTTTTCTCTTAAAACGTGTTACTAGATCAAGCTAAGGTCCATGATCCAATCATCCCCCCATGCAAGAATGAGAAGTGCATTAATTTTTCTTTTGTTATGCCCTTTTTAACCAGGCTTTTTTTTCTTTTACATTCCAGTACCTACATTTCTTAAAACTGAGCAAGGAGAAACGGAGAAAAAAAGTAGGATCACATAATTACAGTAGTATCCCCCATTAGATTTAAAAATAACTGAGAAAATGTTACTTTATAGCATACAAAGAAAATCATGCACTATAAAAACAGTGCTATTAAGAAAAAAAATTCTTACACTTAATTTTCTCCCTCCTCTTCCCCTTCCATAAGTATTTTCAAGAGCATTAATGGCATGAAGTAGGGCATATACTTTAGTGTCCTCCACAAGTCCAAAAAAGTCCAGTATTTCCACATGTTCTTTTTTAAAACCAAAATACTGAGAATAAGGCAAGGCTATAACCAACATAAATACAATAAAAAAGATGGTAAGACCATAAATCAAATCATTAACTTTGTCTCCTGTAATTTAGCAATCCAGACAAGCGATCAGTATTGAAGCATTTAAATAATAACTGTAAGAACAAAATATATTGTTTATTTTAAAAAGCCATAAGTTCCATAAATCGCCAAAGTTCCAAAAACATACAAATTCATGTCATTGGTCAAAGTAATGCATAAATTAAAACCATTGTATATTATTGGCCAAATAAAAAAGGGGTTGACGATAGGGTTAAAGAGGAAACACCCACAAGATTAGAAAGTATATGTGATCAAATAAAAATGGAAAAGCTCGGACAATAATGAACAAATAGCTAGCATGCAAATAAAACGTTTCATTCATCATAAAAAGCTAAATGAATTACAAATGAGAAGCCCATTAAAATTAAGAGTCTTAGATAAACAACAGCATATTATTACAATGTTAACCACCTTATTGTTTAAAAATGAATATTAATGTCATTAAAATATATGTATAAGCAAAGAGATCCCAATAACTGGAAAATATAAAAAGCCAAACTAAAGAGGGGTGGAAAATTAAATGTGTGTGACATAAAAACAAGTAAAGTAGAACGCCCCAGCTAATAACATCAAAAAATCATAAAAATTAAATAAATCAAGATAGGTTAAAAAGCTCCTTAAACAAAAAACAAAACCAACACCATCAACAAGCAGTACAATAAATCAAAACATCCCCTATAAAAGTCACAAGAAAGAAAATGTAAATGACCTTCCATCATCAAATATTAATACAAAAAGTAAGCTGTAGAAGTATAGCATATATATAGTGTGTATGTGTATACACATATATATATATATATATATATATATATATATATATATATATGTATGTGTGTGTGTGTGTGTGTATATATATATATATATATATATATATATATATATATATATATATATATATATATATATATATATATATATATATATATATATATAAAATATGACTACATTTCAAAACATCTAAAACTCACAACATCCAAGCTCAGAACATAGAGATCACAACATCCGACATCCGTGAGAGAAAAGCTATTCCTAAGGATATTAAACTATACAAGAAACTCAACGTTAGAAAAGCTGACCCTTTTATTATCCGAGAAATGGCAGAACACACTAGACCAGGCAGGCCTGGAACTAGTTAAACTTCTAATTGAACACAACTGCAATCTTCAAGCGGTCCATAAAAATGCACTTGATATTCTTGAACAACGCATTGAACTTACTGATAAGAACCTTTTATGAGACATCATTAATAAGATTGATAAATTTGATGGGAAACTCAAATCCTTAAAAATTAAGAAACTTCATAGAGACCTGACCATCAAGAAAAACCTAAAACAAAGTGGGATGATTAAACCTTGCTTAATGGACATTACCACAAACTCCACAGTACTTCAGAATTTGCATTCCAACTCCAATCTAAATGCCACTCATGATGATGATGATATTATTTCCCCACTTCATCATCATAATGCTCTTATAGTGGACCTTAACTGCTACCATCAGGTTTTTCGGAATGCCAGGGAATCACTGAGAATGGACCCGAGACCCAGCATGATCAATCAGAGTTGCACAGCGAACCTACACAAACCCCCATCCTACGATGGCACTGAACTGAGGACCCCACTGAACTCACAGAACCGATGCACTCAAAACAGTCTTTATCTGAGGTTGAGCAGATCTCTGATAAGATACCTTTGGCTCCCTTAGTCAGATTTACTATAAAAACTGATGACATCCAAAAACAACCTAAAAATAAGATCTGGAACCATTCCAAAAAACAATTGACTGAGGTGGAAAAAAAAGTCCTGGAAAAAGGTCTGACTTCAGTCCCTCAGAGAAGAAGTGATATTGTACAGAGAATTATAGACCTAAAGCTTTTTGTGAGGAAAATTTAATCTTAAATTATTTTTTCCTTGATAAACCTGGCTCCGTATTACAAAAACAAGAGTGACATAAACCTAGTAATTTTTATGCACCCCCAAATCATAATGTTAATGCTTTTGAAGCAAAATGTGAAAATGATATATCGGAAAATTTCTGGGGAAACCAATGAAAAATCACTCTTACAACCTAAAACCCACTGAATTTAAGGCACTTAAAAACACTTGGCTCGGACCCTTCATGGAGAATTATGAAAGCTGATAAAGGTGGTGGCATTCTTGTTACTGACACCGCTTCTTACAATCATAAAATCAAAAACATGCTTGGTAGTAATGATTTTTATGAAAGCTGTGATTTTTTTACCATGTAAAAACAGCTTATGAGAATATCTTGACTGAATTTTTTGAACTGCTTGATTCAGGGCATTACAATGAATAACTGATTTTATCACACACACATCCTAGGATTCCAAATTGTTTTGGCATTCCAACCCCCCCCCCCCCTGACAGACCAGTTATTGCCAGTGGTGGGAGCATTACTGAACCTCTTTCCATTTTTCCTGAAGTGCAGATAAAACCTCTTGCTGAGAGCAATTCTTTTATTTTAGACACTGGCAATTCTTCTTTTAAAAAAATATCCAAGTGAACAGTAACTCCTTTTCAGTCATGATCGATGTTGAATCTTTATATACTGTACTACCGGATGATCACTGCATTCGTGCTGTCACAGAAGCCGTCTAACTTGGCCCAGGAAATTCTAATGTTTCCGCTGAAACAATTGTTTCACTCCTGAACATTTTGTTAAAGAACAATTTTTTTAAATTTAACAAGCTTTATAGACAAAAGATGGTATTGCAGTGGGGGCTGCCATGGCTCCCAGCCTCACTAATACAGCGCTGGGTGAGTGGGAGAGAGGCACATATACGTTTCACCATATGTCCATTTTATGGGGTATTATTTTATATATATTGACTATATATTTATCATTTGGAATGGGGTTGTGACAGAGCTAACTTACTATTATAAACACATTCAAGAATCTACAAGCTTTTTGAGATTTACCCATAATCACGACAGAGAAAAAGCAGTTTTTCTCAATTTGAACATTACCAAAAAGATTTGACTGTAACATGCTCTCCAATAACCTCTACAGAAAGCCAGTCAGAGTAAATATTTTGTTACACAAGCAGAGCAAGCATCCCTTGATCACAAAGGAAAATGTTATTAAATCTCAAGGAATTTGCATTGCTAGAATTTCTAAGGAACTCAAAAGACTTTACTAAAAACCTTTTAGAACTGGAAAGGGATTTTCTTGGGCGTGGTTACAGTGCTAAGTTTATAAAGAACATTTTGGATCCCATTTATGCACTTAAAATGAACAGCCCTGATTTCCCAGGCCACCGAGATGGAATGGATGTTAGACATAGAAATAAAAATCAAACGAAGGAAATCTCAATGACCCTTACATATTCGATAGATATCAGAAACGTTATTAAAATTATCAAAGACAATTGGGTGATTTTAAAGAGTAATCCCATTATCAACCAGGTTATTCCTGATGAACCACATTTTAACATCCGCAGGAACATGAACCTTGGGGACTATATTGAGAAAACTACAAAACCCACTATTACTGACCTAGAAACATCTAGAGGGACCTACGGCTGTGGTCCACCAAATTGCTCCTATTGTAAATACAGGAGCAGCCTGAGCCATTTTACCTGCGCTAATTCAGGGAAAATCTTTTACAGTAAAGGCCACTACAACTGTGCTACTTAGGGTATAGTTTACAGGGCACTATGCTTAAAATATAACTTTTTATGTTGGAAAATCCATTAACATGCTCAAGACCTGCATTGCCAGACATCTTACTGACATTAAACAAAATAACCACTTTAATGCTCTTGCTAAACATTAACCTGTAACACCCCGGACACAACTCATTTAACTTAAATGTTTTGGACCAACTCATTTTTCAAGAACTCCAAGGCAATTGCAACGACCGCCTCGAAAAATGAGAACTTGAATGGCAAATGTCTTGAGGCTTACAAACACCTCAGACTTCATGCTCGTCTCCATTACAAGCGTTTTAAATTTGAGGAGAATTTACCACCATGATTATTATTAAGCATTTGAATTTTCATTTTTATAATGTTTATGTTTATAAGATCCATCATTTGTCTTAATTGACATGTTAATTTGGCAGATTTACAGCTTATTTTTTGTATTTTATCAAAAGCAGCCAGACCTGAAGAAGCTTTTGCGAAAGCTATCTTTCCATTCCAAATAGGGACGACTCCTTCTTAAATATATTTCTAATTGATTCAGTGTTACAGATATATAATTATATATAGGAATTTTACTTGATCATATTGCAATTTATTTATGTTTTTCTGGTAATGGTTAATAATGTGTGATGTTTTGGGTTTCTTGTTTCTTTAAAAAAAAAAAAAAAAAATAGAAAACACACTGCTAATTTATTAACAGAAATAACTTGGGGGAATTGTACTAGGGGCACTGGTTTTGACTTTTTTGATGTTTCAGTGTACTGTTTTTCTATTTTATATTGTAAACACACTATTTTAGGTGTGTGTCCCCCCCTTGCCCGCTTTTCTCCACCCCCTTTTTAGAATTTTTTTTTTTAATTTAGCCAGTCCTATCACTTTGTTCTGTTGTGGTTGGCCAGTCCTTTGTATTGTCTTGAGATGTCTTTATATGGGTGACTTTTATTATAATTTAAGCTTTTTACTGATTTTTTTAC